>NW_016157179.1:555153-558816 GCF_001687245.7 Rhagoletis zephyria
CTTTTTCAAGATTTCGTTTCATTTTGCGTTGAAATGTTTATTTTTTTCCCCCCCTTTTTTTGTTTTGTTTTGACTCTTGTTGCCGTTGCTGTTGCTTTTATTGCTTGCTGGCATTTCTTGCACGTCTTTGCGCGATTGTATGTGGTTTGTGGTTACATGAATACTGATTTCAGTTTTGCTTTTATTATTGCTAATGTTACGCTTGATTGAGTACAAGAAATTTGAAAATAAAGAGGCAAGAAGAATGAATGAAGAATGAAGAAATGATAAGAAACCTTGAGTAGAAAAATGACAAAAATAATAAATGTATGGCACAAAAGATTGATAGATACGCTATGCTTCAGAAAACCAGTAAAGCAAGAATAATTCAAATTGGGCTATCAACAATGATTATAACCTTAAAAAGTATGTTTACATATAAATATAATCTCAATCAAAGCTCGTTTTTAATTACCTCGTTTACACAGGCAAATCTTAGATAATTAGCTGTCAAATTTGTTGTGCTTGTTTGTTCTCACATCTCAAGGAAAAGTTAAGTTCCTTCTCTGTGCCACCGTGATCACTTTTTTCTGCTATATTAAGCAATTTAAATATATTTTATCTTAATATTTGTTTAAAAATACCTTTACAATTGACTTTTCCTTGCTGGCGTCCACTTTTGTTCACTTTTTCATTTGGCATTTCTCCTCTTCCTCGCAAAAATAATCGATAAAACTAGGTTGGACACCGCAAAGTTATCGGTTTAATCTGAGATTATGTTATAATTACAGATTGACGAGGCACGAGTTTTGTATGGCTAATCTCTTTTTCTAATTACAGATTAGGGAGTTAAGCTCGAAAATGAGGATAATCTACTTATATGTAAACCTAGTACATTACCAACTCAGCTGACCGCTGAGGTAGGGTAAAGCGGACCACCATCGTGCGAAATACAGTACAATTTTCGGGTAACAAAGTTTTGCACAATTTTAAGCGCTGCATATAATGAGAAGAGAAAGTTCAAACCGCATAATGAACGATGCAGCCTGGAAGTATGCTACATGGTAATGGCATAAATTTTAATACTTAAAGGCGAAAATAGCTCGACAGTGAGATATGGCAAAAACATGGTCGTAAGATTTGCGCTAAATACTTTTGGCGCTAGAAAAATATCAAAATCGTGATGCAATTTAAATTTTTAAATTTGTTTGAAGTGACATAAAAGCCAGACAACAATTGCTAAATTAGTTAGCTCGCACGAGGCAAAAGTCTACAAAACGCCGATACCTTCTAACAAATGTAATTGAAAATTAAATCTATAACTTATAAGTAAATCCGATTAAAACCCCTTGAAGCATTTTACCTACAAAGGATGACCCAACATACACATGAGCCACAAAGCTGACCAACAAATCCTCGAAGTTAAAGTGGTCTTAGACCAACAGAGAATGTGGGCAGCAACAACAGCCTAAAGCAAAAAAGCCAAGAAAAACTGAGTGTATTGAAATAAGTTCCAACTGCCAAAGAACTGCAGTCAGAAACACAGAAGAAACGAATCTACATGTAGTGGACAAATTATTTAAAAAACCCACACACACACACACACATGCAGGTTCACGCACACATTTAACTTCAAGAAATGCAAGTCATGTACACCTGAATTAATTTAGTGAACGAAGGCAGCTGCTCAAAAATTGAAGCTACCGCAGAGTCGAGCAACAACGAGAAAGCAGAGTAAGCAAGGCTGCGTGTCTTAAGAAGGAAAAGAAATTGTAAATACACAGAGAGTAGTTAGAACAAAGCATGAAATTGTGCAGACAGCAGCAATTTTTAAGCCGTCCAGAATTGATGACAAAACAAGCTGAGCGCTGCGAGCAGTGCATAGCTCTTGAGATACGTGTACTATGTACAAGATGCAAAGCTGAGATGAAGTATAGCACCGACTGGCACATACATATGTGAACAGATCCACGCTTGTCGTCGGCAACACGTTGATGCGGCCTACTACGTTGGATTAAATTGTAACAAAAGCAACGTGAAAACATAGCAAGAAAGCTACCATTTACTGCATTCTCAAGTGTGGCGCAATGTCGTGAACAATGTGTTAATGCTGAGCGCTTGAGTGTTGGCACAGCCAGGAAAACTAAGAGAGAGTGATGCATAATTTCCGGGTGGGCGTTAAGTACAGCTTAGATGCGCGCGAACAATGAACAGGTGAGAAGTGTATAATGAGTGCAGGAATTCTTGCAGGGAGAATAAAATGAAGTAAAAAGGAAAAAAAATGCCACACACGATGCGAGAACTAGTTTTTACGATTTTTGAATTTTTTTTTAGATTTTTAGTGGTGTTGTCTATTTAGAAACTTGTATCGAGAATGAAATGTACAAATATACAAATCGGTGATCCCTCTTTTACCCCCAGTTTTCAACCAGGCAAGCTATACAATTTTAATAATTTTTTCAATAAGATTGCTCAATTCATCGAAACGAATATCGATAAATATTTTGGTAATCAATCGATAAATACACCGAAACAAAATTTAAAGATTCTACGGAAAAAATATTCGATAAATGCACTAAAAATCGATAAATATTTCAACAAAAAATCGAAAAAAATAAAGCGATACCGACAAACATTTAGAAATCTAACCATAAATATTATATAGCAATAACAACAACAACAACAATGAATACGATTACGAATTAGAGATGCCGTTTTTAAATCGATTAAGTCGAAGATCGATTAATAGAGTCCTTCCGATTAGATTTTTTGTCCATTTTTTAGTTCCGATTCAATCCGTGAATCGATTTTTATTCGATTTTTCCTCAATTGATGCATATTGATCCACGGTTTATCTCAGACAATCTATAATATTTTAAAGAAATTTGAATTCGAGGCTTATACAGAGAAAGCGAAAACAAACAAAAAAAAACAGAAAAGAAAAAAATCGAATCGAATTTTATTTAATTTCGAAGTAAAACATACACTTTTTTCTCATTTGTGATCACAAAAAAAAAAACAATAATAATTTAAGCATTTGCTTAAGTAGGGTTAATGATGAATTTTCGATAAGCATTAAATGACAATCATTTTTATGACAATGTTGGGTATTACCTACGTTCATAAAAATAGCCATTAGTGCGATTCATAAAACATCGCAAAGTGGCTTTTTGGTGAAATGGCAACTTTACGAACAAACGAACAAAATTGTATGAACGACCTATCGCAAATCCGGATTGCAAACGTTTAAACTTAATAATTGTTCCCATTGTGATCTTGTTTATCCTTCGAAAATTTACAGCAAAAATAACATTTTCTTCCAAAAATTGTTCATTGCTATGAATGTACGTTACACTTGTAGTTAAAGTATCCTACTTCTGCTGCCAGACAACCAACCGCTGCATTCTCAGCCTGATTGCGCTATTGTCCTTTGACATGTGCTTGCCCGCATAGGGAATTGTCATATTTCAGAACAGCTAGTTTGGCAATCAAATTTTGAGTTTTAGTTTTGAGCAGCAAACTCTGGTCACTATGTCCCACCGACACTTGTCACTTTGGCCTCATTTAGGTGTCTGAATTTTTGTTGCTATTGTGTCGCAGGATTGCAGGATACTTTTAATTAAATTGAAAAAAATTCGGCCATAACAAAATGGTAAAGTAAACTGTTTGGTATTATTACTGGAA
>NW_016157180.1:0-65375 GCF_001687245.7 Rhagoletis zephyria
GGTGATCAAATTCATGGTTAATTTTCGTGTATAGTTGAATTCATGATATCCAGCCCAATTCTTTATTATTGCTTCTACGTATTCTTTATGTTGGGTCTTTGCCGGGTCTGTGCCATGTCTGTGCCATCAGTTCAATGGTAATTTGCTTGTGGCGGGTACACCAAAGGCACCCCCAACTGGAATCACGCCATTTAACATCAAATCGATTAACTAGCGCAATTTGCATACATAATTTAGGTTTAAAGCTATTATCGCTTCATTTCCTTGTATATTTCGTCGATATCCTCCAATCGTTTTGTCATTCGGTTACAATAAAATGAGGCTGATGTTGAGGTTACTAACAATAAATTTTGCCAATAATTATAATATTTAGCATTCTGGAATGTGAGAGTGAATACTCGAATAAGTAGTGGTACATATGTATGTACATACATATGGTGGGTAAGTCCATCCATGTCAAACCGTCCATTTTTGATTTGAATGAATTTTGGTCCGCACCTTTTTTTTAATTTATTTATTTATTTTATTAAATTAGGAATATATTCAAATCGGTATAAAAAAAATTGTTATCATATTTTATAAAGCCTTTAGTACTTCGAATGCAGTTGGTCCGATTTCCATCACCTCCAACTTTTTGGACTTTCGATAGCATTTAATATATAGAAATGGTCTCCAACCCAACTTTGGCAAGGGATGTCGAAAATTCGTTCCAACATACATCAAATGCTCCAGTTCTTAAATTGATTGATGCATTGTGGAACGTTTCACTTGTTTAGTTTTGATTAAAGAACTTATTTAAACTTTTAGTATTTTATTATATATTTTTATTCAAATAGTAAATTGGGATTCATTAAAGTGAAGGCACCCAACAGTCATCATAGAAAACGACTGGCTGTGGAATCAAGACGTCACACATCTCCAGATGATTCACATATGTTCATTATAAAACTGCCACCGAATTTCGTATATTACACCAATCCAAAAGCTGAAGCTAATAGCATTAGTGACATCAAAACGAACGCACAAAAAGTAAATATTATGCAATAAATACCCCTAAGTTCCAATTAATCTTAAGCGTTGGCTGCACGTACGTATACTTATACATTAGGGTGGTCACAAAATAGTAATATTGGAACTTTAATATTCTCACCCCCTAGGATTGTTCTGCACCGAAAAAAATATACCCGTTTCCAGTATTTTATATGGGCTAAAACAAAGTTTTCTTAGAAATAGTAGGTATAGAATTCTTGAAAATCAATATTTTTCGATTGGAAAACTTTGATTCATTTCAGGAGACTTTCAATAATAATACCCAATTGTTTATTTATGTAGCTATTTTTTTAATATTTAGAAGTTTTTATAGATTCCCGAAAAAACCCACAAAAGGAACATCCATAAAAATCGATAGTATTAAAAAATAGTAAAATATTTTTTACCATTTCCACGAAAAATAATTTTTTACCACGTAAAATACATGGAAAGCTTTGAGCGACCTCTAAATCGATTTTCCACACACACACCACACACATACAATTGGGAGAAATGTCATCTTCACTTGTTTTCAAGTGTCATTCGTCATTCGCTGAATTCCTTGGAATGCACTACTGGAAACTGGAATTCATTGGAATGCAGCACTGGAAACTGGAATTCATTGGAATGCACTAGCGGAAGTACAGGGTGAAAACACGGTACAAATCGAATATGAATTCACGCCAGGTGACGCTGTTAGGGCTTGAATGATTTGGAAGCACTTTTAAGGTAATTGTAATAGAATACCCGCAGGAAAACGGAACGATTAGCGATAGAAAAAATCTGTTACGCGCTACGCGCGGATATTTATTGAATGCAGATTTTGTTAAAACGCAAATTGAACACCGAAAAAATAAGTTAAAGTTAAAATATGCATTTAAGGCAAAATGATAAATAGTAAATATATCATATTGTTATTTTTTAATTACTTAAGTAATTGATTAATGACACCTACAGTAGGAATTGGTTTCGCTTTTCAATGAGTTTGTTGCTTTATTTATATTCCTTTGTACAAATAAAAGCAAAGGCCAATTTTCATGTCATTTCAAGAATCTTGGGGTCTACGGAACCGCTACGAACTAGATCTACATAGGTATGTATACTTGGAGAAGAACTTTCACTCCTGCTGATTCCCTAAAAACTCAAAGCAATTTTTATGGGTAATTCTCTAGGTTGGGGTAACAACCCCTGAAAAGGTGCGGAAAAGTCGGCCCTCCTAATAACAATCCGGAGGGGGGGGGAGATAATATTATTAACCATTTAAAAGTTATGAACAAAAAACTTTTGTTAAATTTCTTTGTTTTCTATGAGCAATTACCACGTCAAAAATGCACTAAATCACCAGTTTCCACTTTTAAAACACTACTAAAACGTTTCCGGTTATTATTTTATGCAAACCAAATCATTTATTCACTTTTATTTTATATATTTCGTTAATAAAACAGAGTAAACAAACTTTGCGCCTGCTAAAATTATTATAACCTCAAATCGCTGGTATTGCCACTTTATTTCACATTTCATTTGCGCTATTATACTCAGTTTACACTATACACTTCTTCTTCTTCTTTTTACTTTCATCTAAATAAGATATTGTAACCAAAATATAATAGCAAATTTCGCTATACCATCGCGCGATTTTTTATTAAAAATTTTCATTATTTATCGAAGTATTGATTTTTATGAAAAAAGCACCGCAGGCGAAAATTTTTAATAAAAAATCGCGCGATTTTTTATTAAAAATTTTCATTATTTATCGAAGTATTGATTTTTATGGAAAATGCGCGTCATCGTTCGGGTCAAGTGTGAGTAAGCATAAACCAGTGCAAGCGTACGTAAACTACCGATCAATAGCAAGACGCGTAGAGTATTTACTTTGCCTTCCGCAACTACTGCGAGTAAAAGGTATTTGACAGTAGAGTACTCTACTAGCACGAACGACACTAGCACAACTTCGCTCCGGCTACTGCTGCAGGTTAAACTCCTACCTGAGTAGATTGAATGAGGATGTGCCAAATGACAACCCTAACGGCCTTGTCCCTGTGGACCAATCCCACAGAAGCTGCACGCTTCCTAGGGCTGCCGTTAGTGGAACTTGACGACAACGACTGAGATACCAACCGTCCTGGGCGGGGTTGTTGTAGCCGCTACATTTCCTTACATCGTCAATTTTTACTCTTTCAATTTCACTGACCAGCGCTGAAAACGATATCAACTAGTAGGCTAACCACCAGAATTGAAATTTAATACGCAAGTACTTACAGTACTACAAGTGTACAGAGAGTAGATTTGCTACTCCCTTTTGGCAGCAGCAAATATCTCTCGTACTCGGTGAGAGAATGTAGAGTGCTACTGTGGAATAATAGCAAATACGTCAAGTATTTACTCTTTCAACGCCAAGTAGTGCATGTATGCGGAAAAAGAGGAACAATGTGTTGGGAGTAGAGTACAATGCAAGGAGTACTTATTGAACGAAATGCGGCAAATACACTTGCGCTGGACTCTAATACGCATCAACGGACAGAAAATGGTTTCTAATAATATCGTCGCTGGAATAATGAAGTAGTGTAAACATGAAAAGTATAGTTTTGAGAAAAACGAATTAGAAGTTTTTGTAATACAATCGGCCAAATTGAAACTTTATTTTGCGCTTCTTATTCAAAATGTTCACATTTTAAATACACTACACTTTTTTAATGATACCTTAGCTGTTAATTTACAAAGAAATTGTGTACCACGTTTACTTAGAATAACCATTTCAGCCCATTTTTCTGAAAGCATCTGCTTATACATTATTTTATCTTTAAACATTTTTATATGAAATTATTGTACACTATTTTATTTGTTTGCATACTCAGAAAAACTAACTGATGTACACTGCAGGCAAAAAGCGTTGGCACAGCTGCTTTTTTACAATATATGCAAAAAATTTTACTGTAATATTTTTCCGATAATTAAAAAAAATATATGGTTCATTCTACAATAAAAAAAATAAAAATATAATTTCTAATCTTTGTGCAAAACTCGCGAAAATTCAGCAAATTTTCAACTTTTTAATCAGATTTTTCAGAGTACGCAGATTTGTAGTAGAAGTTCTATGTAGCTAGGAATTACTGTTGATTTTCGGCAATTTTTTTCCCGCAATCTCTTCCATACAAAAAAAAATCTAAAATAATTTATATAAAAAAATGTTAAACCCCTTCAACAAAAAAAAATCTGAAAAACAATGCCATTTTTGACTAAATCCGAAGTAGCGTTTTTTGTACTAAAATTTAATGGGCTACAAAACTGCATAATCGAGAAAATTCGAAAAAAATCTGATTAAAAAGTAGACAATTTGCATGAAAATTTATTGAATTCTCGCGAGTTTTGTGTTTTTTATTGTAGAATGAACCATATTTTTATAGAAAAATTAGCGGAAAAATATTAGAATAGCATTTAATGCATGTATTGTGCAAACTTCGCTGTGCCAATAATTTTTTCCGGCAGCGTATGTCGATATTAGACTATTTTATTATTCACATTTTGAAGCTGCCTGTGAAAGTTAGCAGCAATATAATGAAGTAAAGTACTCTAACGTTATTTTAATATTACAAGAATTTCTTTGGGATTTTCTTAATAATAGTCCAAGTGCACCATGTTATTATAAAACCTCGTTTTTCACGAAAAAAGTTCGTGATCTAAAAATATATTTAAGAAAACTAAAATTTTTTCGGCATTTACACTGTTTTTTTTTTTTATTCTGGCGACGATATAATAGGTTGGTGCTTACACAATATGTTACTGCCGGACATGATTCAATAACTCTGTACGGCACTCGGCTGGGACCTTTTGTAAAAAATTATTTTTAATTATTGCATGTAAAAAGCAAAAAAAATATTACACATACGTGCTCCGCCTTTTGCTTTTATTTATATGGTACATACATTTTTTTGTGAAAGCTTATATTACAGATGCTATAAGGGGTTAAAGGTCTGATCTTCGAAAAATCAAAAAAAATAATATTTCAGAAAATTTTGAACTGAGCTGTAAAAAAATCGTATTGTTGTAAAGGTGATTAAATCCTCCTTTTTTGTGATATAAAAATTGGAGAAAATATATTTAAATTAAAAAATACCTTTTTTGTATAAACAAATTATTTTGTTGAATTGTTTTAAACAAAAAAATTACTAACCGATTTTCAAAACTTTGGTATCGTTGTTAAGGCGATCAAACTCCCTTTCTTCTTATATGCATATTTGTACACTTCGTTAATAAAAATTTGAGAAAAAACACTTAAAAGGAAAAAACAACTTTTTTCATCATAAAATATTTTAAACAAAAAAATTACGTACCGATTTTAAAAAAGTTGGCATCGTTTTTAAGGCGATTAAACCCCCTCTCGTCTAATATGCATATTTGTATACTTCGTATAAAAAATTTGAGAAAAAACACTTAAAAAGAAAAAATACCAATTTTTTCTTATAAAAAAAATTACAGAAAAATTACTTATTAGTAATACAATTGAATACCGTTTTTAAATAAAACAAATAACTATTAGTGTATTAAGCATTAATTCATTCTTGTTCACCCACAGCCCTGTTAAAAATAAAGCAAAAGTATATGTAATAGAAGTCTAAAGCATATAAAAATATAAAAACACCAGGTTTTTGAATTTTTAATTAAAAGTAATTTTCTGTTTTATTTATATAAAGTATTCAATAGTATTACTAATTAGTAATTTTTTTGTTTAAAATATTTTTTATAAGAAAATTAGTTTTTTTTCTTTTTAAGTGCTTTTTTCAAATTTTTATATACGAAGTATACAAATATGTATATCAGAAGAAAGGAGGTTTAATCACTTTTACAACGGTACCAATCGTTTAAAAATCGGTTGGTAATTTTTTTGATTAAAATATTTTTTTTATAAAAAATAGTTATTTTTTCTTTTAATTTTGGTTTTTCCCAAATTTTTGTCTACAAAGTATAAAAATATGTATTTCCGAAGAAAGAGATTTAATCGGCTTACAGCAATGCCATTTTTTTTTAAATCAGTTCATATTTTTTTTGTCTAAAATACTTTTTTTTATAAAAAAAGAGGTATTTTTCCTTTAAATGTGTGTTTTTTTTTAATTCTTATATACCAAGTATACAAATATGCATATTAGAAGAAAGGGGATTTAATCGTCTTTACAATGATACTAATTTTTTTAAAAAACTGTAAGTAATTTTTTTGTTGAAAATATTTTTCTTAATAAAAAAATGTATTTTTTAATTTAAATGTGGTCTTTCTAAAAATTTTATATACGACGTATACAAATATGCATATCGAAAGAAAGGGTTTTAGTTACCTTTACAAAGATACATTTTTTTTAAATCAGTTCAAAATTGTTTGCAATATAAGAATTTAATTTTTCGAAGATCTGACCTTTGACCCCTTATAGCACCTGTAATATAAGCTATCACAAAAAAAGTTTATATAGTATTTAAATAAGAGAAAAAGGAGGACTACGTCCATATTGTTAGGTTTTTAGTTATTTACATGCCATAATTAAATATAATTTTTTACCAAAGGTCCTATTTCGAACTTTGAAGGCCCATATCTCGATTTCGGAGGCTAACTTCGAAAAACGGAGAAATCACTGTTTTTCCTATGACTCAATCTCTTAAAAAAAATTGGTTTGGTACAGTGTTATTGTTCAGTGCTTTCAGGTCTACGCCGTTCCCACGACAGTCGGCACTACGTAACCGGAACGACCCAGATTTATATTTGGCCAAGGACTGTCACTCCAGCAACACTCCCCAAAACCTCTTTGGGGAGCTTGTATGCTGCTACAATAATAAGTGCTTTTAAAAAATAAGTAAATAGTCTTACCTTTATTTTCGTAGTATGTGGAGTAAACATCTGATGGCTTCGGATGGTGAGGGAAACTGTTCTATGTGCCTTAACTCGATCGGCAGCAATGGTCTGAGATTTGAACCACATATTTTTGGGGTGTTGCGCAGAGGTGGTACATTTTTTAAACAGCAAATATTTTCCTCTATTCCATGCGTAGCAAAGGTATAGAAAAAATTTATAAAAGTATATAGTTTGTTCCACCTGATTTTTTTTATTTAATTTTGTTTTTTATTTATTTATTTTTTAATATTTATTTTATATTTTTTAAGTTTTGATTCATATTCAAAAAATTTTTCTTCTCGAAAACAAAAAAAATTCTTGAAGTTTTTTGCCGCTCAAAGAGATATGCCAGAGCAGATTGACGCTTGTTTTGACTATACATACAAATATTACGATTTTCCAGGTTTTGCCAAGCATTGAAATGACCATACTGTATTCAATAATTAAATTTATCAACTTAGCAATATATTATGATTTTTATGTCCGACTTAATTTTCGAAAAAATCCGAACGCTTTGAAAATGCCATCGAACTTCTCCCCCTCTCTGTAACCCACATAATTATGTCTTCATTAAAATTAAAACAACGGAAATTTTAAATATCATTTTAAATATATTTTATTTGTAGGCAGTTTTTGAAGAACATTTTAATGACATTTATATATAATGAACATGTTAAATAATCATTTCGTTATTCTTCTATATAATCAGTTGCATGTCTGTCATGTACTGTCTTCTGTTGTTCTGATACTGATTCTGCTAGTGTTTACCGTTATATGCATCTTGTACATAACAATACATACTTTCATTTTCTCAGTTGCCAACTGTGTGTGTGTGTGTGTGTGTGTGTGTGTGTGTACTGTGAATGTTTAATTTAGGTGTTGTGTTGAAAATGTTTTTGTTTTTCTTTTTGTCCATTGTGTTTTAGCTGAGTTTTTAACTTTTATTTGTTGTTGTTTTTTTGTGTTGCTTTTTTTTTAATTTCCTTTGTCTATTACATATTTTAATATTACCTTCATTATCATTACTTAACTAAGTATATATGTATGTATAAGTATTTATTTAATTATTAATTTTTATTTTTCCTTTGTTTGCTTAAAAAACATTACTTTATTTTATTATTATGTTTTTTATTATCATATATTGTATTTGTAATTTATGTATGTATATATTTATATATATATATATATGTATATATATATATGTATATATATTTAATAGTAATTTATTAATATCGTAGATCACCGAATTTGTTAAAAAATTGTTTACAGAAAAATTTGCTGCTATATTTTGTATTTATTTATTTAAAGTTTACCTCATGGCTGTTCTCATTTGTTTAATCTTAATTGTTTATGTTATTTTTATTTTTCTATTGTTCTTAGTAAGAATTATAATAGAGTTCATTATTATTATGTATGCAATTTGCTGACCACGAGTATGGTCTGTTGCTAGTTTTTACTTTTATTTTATTCTTACCTTTACTTTTACTATTACCTTTATATTTATAAATATTTTTTGTATTGTAGCTTCTATGTATTTATATTTATATTTATTTATGCGTGGTTATTGCATTCGCATTTATGTATTTAAGTGATATTTTTTTTTGTGTGTGGTTTTCTAGTTTTTATTTTTATTTTTATTTATATTTTTTTTTTTGTGGTCACACCTTTTGGTTACAAATGTATGTGTGTACGAGTGTGTACACTGCCAAAAAAATTTACCGCATATGACAGACCTTTCGGTTTCTAGACATTGATTGATTTTTTGTTTTTAGTTTCGACTATGACTTCTTTATACGAATTGCTTTAAGAATTTATATTATTTGGTTATAACTACAATATTATTTTTGTGTTCGCTATCAGATTTCCATTGTTAATGAGGTAAAAAATTAGTTAGTTTTATTCAAAAACGCATCAATGAAAATTTAAATCAATCAACTATGAATTCAATATGCTAATTGGCTTTGTTTTTTGTATAAATATCTTTAAACTTGTTTTTCTGCAATAACTGTAAACGTTTTGTTTTATTATTATAATTTTTTTTCAATATAAATTTGAGTTAATTTCTATTATCAAAGCATCGCGTACTGCAAATTGCGCAATTTAACTTATCAGCGCGACTGTATTTGTTTGACAATAATGATAAATACATACCAATAATTTAATAACGGACATAAAAATATGTATGACGCTGATTATTTATATGTATTAAATTTCCTATTTTAATGTTTGTTTCACTAATTGGATGTTGCATATATTTTTTTTTTTGTTGAGTATAAATTTTAATTTGCGCTTATTACTTTTTAATAAAACAAAATGAACTGCTTTAACACCTCAACAATTTGTTTAAATTTAAACGGTATTTGGCTCTATGTTGATTTTTGTTTTCAAGTAATGGTAATGCCTTGAAACTGTTTACATAAATACATTTATGCGACTCGAGAATTGAGTTGAAACGAAAGAAAGCTTATAAAAAAAAAAACATTTCTCCCTTCTATTACTGCATCACTTCATTTAGTAGGGAGAAAAACGACGGCGGGGATTATTTAGTTTAGGTTCAAATATTTTTATGAATAAGTATGTTTGCTAGTTTAGTTTTTTTTTTGTAATTTATTTCAATTAAGTGTTTACGTATTTTATGTACAAGAATTGCTAAACTCCATGCGCAAGTTATGGATTTAACAGAAATAAAAAAAAAAGAATACTAACTTTCAACAGAATCTGCTCAGCGAACTGTGGGAACTTTAGACTATAATAATGAATTGCTAAGTTCTTTGAGAAAACAGTTACTCTAACACAACTCATCAAATAACTATGATGTTGGCGACAGGACGCAAGATTTATTAGATACATTATTATTACTTTTCAATTGTATGTATGTATTACTTAACTTATACCGTTCAACTTTCAATGAAAAATAAATGAAGTGGGTCCATCCTATAATCCTAGGCAAGCGCGAACACGCAAAGCTCTTTACTAAGCGCTTTCAAGCTTGCTTATAAGTTCATCTTCACGCTCAGCCATAAGCGCTCTGTGTGCGCGCTGACTTAGAAAAAAAAAATGCATAACTGAATAAAAATTCTGCTAAACAAAAAAAAACTTTCTTCGTTCGTAAAGTGTTTTTCCGTACATTTAGTAATTATAGAATATTTGTGAAACAGTTACGGATATGTAGAATTTTATATTTAAATCTCTATTACTTTCTTAATTTGTATACAGCAGATATTTGTATGTGTTTGGAGGTGTAGGTGTGTGTATGTGTATTTGTATACATACATATGTATGTACGTTTGCTTGAAAGTGAATTAGCAAAGTTTGTAAAGATTAGTTTTAACTATGAGTATGTTGGTTGGATTGTTTTGTTTTGTAAATGTATATTGTCTTCGCCTAAGATTGCTTTTCTTATGTATCTCAATTACACTACTTCATACATATATGTATGTATATACCCATATGTAGTTAAACATATAATGCATTTTTACCTAACAACACATACACATATCGTACATGTATTTATGTTCACATACATATTTCTCCTAATTAGGTTGTGTCAAATGGGGTTATTTATATGAAATTTGTTGTTGCTGTTTTGTTTTTAATTTTCGTTAATGCGAAATGTGATTATTATTGATTGATTTGGTGGATGTGGTGTTACAACTTGAATTTGTGTAAGGGTATTATATGCATAATAACGTATACATAACTTCTACTATTGCCCATACAAAATAAAGCGGAAAAATGTATCCAAAACTTGTACATATGTATGTACTTATAACGCAATTAAAGTTTTTGAGGATTAAAGATTTATAAGTTTAGATGACTTGAAACCACATCAAAATATTTTTTAACAGTGTACTTAGTACAGCCGATATGTCGTTTAAGGTGGAAACAATTCTGCGCAGGCTGAAAAGGTAAACTGCTGTTTAGTTAAATATTTTATTGCTGCTTCGCGACAATTTCATAAATGAAATCGGCTTCTTTCGCCGGTTACCAATTTTGAGAAACTCGGGTTTTAAGTATAGGCTACGATTTTAGAACAGCGGAATAGTCATCAAATTTTATTTTATTTTTATTATAGTTATTTCAAAAATGATAACGGTTTTTTCACTGGCTACCAATTAAAAGAATCCGAATTCTCTATATCGGGTACTGATTTCGTAACAAGCGAAGTAGTTGCGCGCATTTTATAACTAAAGAAAACTTAATAAAAAATGATCGAAAAAGATAAAAATACCTCATAACGATTATTTTTGATCGACAAAAAACTTAACCGCACGATAACGACTAGAGTTGATCGAAAAAATAAAAATCGAAAAAATAAAAATCATAAAATAACGATTAAATTATGATTTTTATTATAAACTTCAAAACGGTTACGATCGCTGTTTTATACACTTAAAAATTCCTTTTTACGAAATTGTTAACCGGTACTAAGAATTCGGTTTTTTGAAACTAGCAACCGGCACAAAAAAAGCGATTTCATTTTTTAAATAATAATAATAAAAAATTGGGCGTGGCCACTCTGCTTTTCTCTAAATTGATAGCCGGTATTAAAAGACCGGGTTTTATGAAATTGGTCACCCGTACAAAAAACCAGTATTTTTGCGGGTGTGAAGTTTTAGCAAATTACGATCACTTCGTAAATTTTTTTACGTTTGTCCATTCATGCGTCGGTGCTAGTAGCAGCGATGTGTTTTTAATTAAGTAAAAATATTTCCTGTGACAGAAAATTTTCTAATTTTGATTAAATTATATTTTTCTGAACAGTACATTTTTTTATCCTGTGCGAAATGTTTTCCAAGAGCACCTAAAAATAGAGAAAAATCAGAATGGGTCTGTAATCATTGTTGCCACTTTGGTAAATTGTTACCAAAATTGGTAGAAAAAATTTGGGTTGGTAAAAAGGTAAATTTTTCTCATTTTTGTAGATTTTTGATGAACTTTCCGTTCCCGATTTATTTTTCGTAGTTATCTTTAAATATATTATAAATTTCTTTGCATACTTTTTATATAATTACATACGTATAAATGTATATCGATATAAGGCGAACATATCGCGCTCCATTCAAAACTAATTTCACTGGAATCCCGAGGAGCTTTTGATTGCCTAAATATTTTAAATGATTATTTAAATATAAAGAAAAAATTTACAGGTATGTAATTACACACCATGATTGTTCGCAACAAGAATTAAATCAACGCCATTTTTATCAATGGAAAAAAAATAAAAAAAAATCAATGAGAATTTTAAGCAGCACATTTTTGGCTATACTCAAATAGTATTTGCTTTAAAACTCCATACCTCAAATTATTCTAAAAATTCTGAGTAAAAAATTCGAAATTAAGACGAAAATTTTTGGAATTTTTCTATATGTTGTATATATAGTTTGAATCCTCGATTTTTATGGATTTAGTTAAAGCAACAAACAATTTTTACTCGAAAAATATTGCGAATATTTAAAAAAAACACTTTTTTGAGTCACTGTATTTGTCTATAATAACTAGAGTTGAAGTTTTTCAAATAATAAAGTTTCATTGTTGCCTTTAGTTTCATCACTTCCGCTTTTGGTTGAAGGAAACTGAGAATATGCCAATAATACGTCCCAAATACCGTATAACTAGTTAAATAAAAAGTTCTTAAAAACAATTTTAATTCTTATTGAAATAACTAAAAATAAAAAATAAAAAAACCATAGTTTTAATTAAAATAAATAAAAAAATAATAACTTTAGTTTTTATTAAAATAATTATAAAAAAGTTATTGGTAGATATTTCCCACATTTGGTAGATTTTTTTGAAGTCGATGGTAAATATTTTTTTTCGTCAGTGGCAACCCTGTCTGTAATGCTACTTAGCAAACCCTTCGCAACATTGTTAGCCATAAAAAGTTTACGACGTACATCAATACATATACACTTGGGAATACCCCAAATAATTCAAAATAAAACCCGCTGTTAATAATGCTGAATAATTATTCTCTAAAGAATATAAGAAGGGCTTCTAAAAACAAAATACGTACATAAATAGTCTAGAAATAAAATAATTTTTGTTTTTTTGCTCTAAGTCAGAAGTAAATATGCATGTCCCAGTAAGTGAAAATGTATAACTAGCTAGTAGATACCATTCCATTATGAATGTACGTATGTATGTATGTATGTATTTATCAGTTGATGTAGTAGAATAAGGCATAACTCGTGTTGTCTTGTGTTGTGTTATTGGGTATTCTTTTCGAAATATGTACACATACATACATATAAATAGTTAGGCTCATTAATCGTGTGCCGTGCTTTTTTTAACACACACATACACAAAGTAACGCTTCGAGCTTATTCCCTTTCATATTCCTATTTTGTTTACATATGTATGGGTAAAAATCTATGAAAGTTTTGTTTTATAGTTTGTATGTATGTATGTATGCATTTATGTAAGCATTAAAGTTTTGTATGTAAGGCCTTTCAGACAAATTACAGTCTAAAAAATTTACACTGGCGCAATAGTTTACATTTTACTATATACCAAATTACATAGCTACAATAATATTTCGCTAATTACCTCAAGCTCTTCGCTAATTGTGGGATTTCATTAAATTTCACTAATTCCATTAACGTCAGCGTGCCATGTGTGTGTGTGTGTGTGTGTTTGTGTGCATACCTATGTACTTATGTGGGAGGAAAATTGCATTCCTGAATTACCTACAAAGTTTTAGTTTTACAGATTTGCGCTCTTCAGAAATGCGTGTTCTTAAATAAATGCTGATACAATTCTAGGTCTTTTTCATAAGAAAATACGAAACTAAATTGTTCAACAAAGAAAGCTATCCGCTACGCTCATATTTAGTTAGTGCTCGTGCCAGACAACTCAATTATACTCGTAGTTAGGGTCGATATTTAAACGAATACAATATATGTACATACATCCTTTATCATTATTATGCATTTTACATTCATATGCACAGCTATCATATTTTATCAATAACATCAATCATATGCACATTCACTACAATCTTTTTTTTTTTTGTTATTTTATCTCATTTTTCAGGTTACCGCATTTCTCTAACGTATGGATTATAAATGTTTAATCGCCAACTTCCGCGCGCAATATGTATTTGTATTTTAGCTAAAAATAATTGATATGACAAGTTTTAACACCATATATGTGTATGTATGTACAGTTCAATGTAAAACTAAACTAAAGCTCTTCGTATCATCCAAGTTTATGAGCTGAATGAGAAGTAGAAAAATATGTTGCAGAAAAATTAATGGAATAAAAGGAAAAAATTGTGATTTTGAGAGAATTTGTCACCCCTGACATGGATATGTAAGTATAAAGAAATTTATTAAATGCACTCAATAATTTGAGAATTTTATTTACTAAACGTACATATGTACATACATGCTTAGCGAACATAATTTTTAAATTTACTATGTTTTTTTCACTAATAACATGGCAGTGATGTCTTAGATTAAAAATATATATTTTATTTTATGCGCAACGTAATACTAAAATGGTAAATGAATTAAAGTAAAATAGAAACGAATAATTATATAAATTTATAAATATACATATATTGTGTTTGTGTGTAGGATCAGACATGGTAGGGTTTGAACTGTTGAGATAAAAAGACTACAATTTTTATTTAAATGCCTCCCAGTGTCCGCGAGCGGTGCTAGTAGGTGTATATGAGAAAAATTCACAAAAATGCAAAGGCTTAAAAGAAGTAGTTTTGATTATATATATACTAGACACGTTTGACTATAATTTTAGATAGTTACGAGCAAAATAAGTTTGTGGTACAGGCTTCATAACACTTGTTATATTCCGACGCTAACTAAAAATGGATTCTAGGCATTCACTTTCAAGTAAAGTCCATATAGAATTTGGTTATTTTTTCTATGCTCTTCTATCTCAACAATTCCGCAAGTTTTTTCGAATCGTAAATATTGGCAGAGTGAGTGTTAATCTTCGGCTATGCCTTTTGAGAGAACGAACATTCTGCCCTAAATGCTTACTAAACTTACATGAATACTTCCGAAGTGAAACGCATCGCAAATTTTACAACAAATTCCTGCACATTGTCAGTTTTCAAAAGTTAGAAAACACTTACATATCTAGGCATTACATATCTGGAAATTGTTTCTCTGCAATTTATTTGAGCCAGCCAATTGTTGAAAATATCTTCAAAAAGCCATATAATATATGGTAGCTTAATACGATTGACCGCTTTCTTTAACCCGCGTTACAGTTTTTGTTAAGATTGGTCCACTAGATACATGCCTTTTTATTTGTATTTAAAGAACTGAATTGTTTCTAACATATACTATGTTTATGCATAGGCTAATTCACGAATTCATTTCAAGAAATGGCGAAGTGCAAGTCCGGCAAAGCCACTTTTCACCAACAGCTGTTTACTACATAGGGCTATGATGTTTTTAGATTAAAAAGCATGAGTGGCATAACCAGGATTTAAAACACTGTCAAAGTTATGTGGAATCGTTCAAATATATGTAAAATAAATTCAAATAGAATAAATTGAAAATATATTATATCCAATTTAAATATAATATGTTTCATTGCCTGGTACCAACGGCTTTTGCAAACTCACAAGGAGACCAGAAAAGTTACAGCCCTACTGTTTAGTTTCTCGCCAGTGCGTTGCCACATTTTTAAAGCACTAGATTTCTGTCGCTCAAACGTAGAAATAGTGTGCCCTTCAATATCGTATTTTTAATCTGTTTAACTTTGCCGAATCGGACTTTGAACATATGCAACCATTTTATTATGCAATAGGCCGTACGATTGTTCAGCATTTGCTACTGAAAATGTTGAAATATTACAAACTCGTACATTTAGATAAGTGACAGTCAAACCATTTAACCAAATAGGGGTGTTTCCGTAATTTAATTGTCACCAGTCCAGTTCCGGTACTATGCTATATATTTTAAAAGTGTAACTCAGAATCTAGATTTCACCGAGGGATTCCAGCAGAAATGGCGTGTACAGATTTATCTTTTACTGAGGATGAATTCTTTATGCTGACTCTGAAATTTGTGAGGGAGAAAAACGAAAAATTAAAATAAAGATTTTGGTAACTCCAAATCATTACGATGCATTGAATAAGTAGTATTTGATTGCCAGACAAAGATTGGAATGATAAGACTACATTTCGAACTAAATTATAGACTTTAGAATTGAATCCGATTTAAGTTTGTGACAGGTGATAAACATTTTGATTCCAATTAACCGTTGAAACACAATGCCGGCGAACGGCGAATTTTTCGCCGCGAATGTTCGCTGTAAAAATTGAAACACGCTGGCATATTTAAGAACGCGCACAACCAAAGCAAACGGCGAAGTTCACACGACGACTGTTCGCGACTATGGACTTATTTCTATTGCCGTCGCTTGCGGCAGCGGCAAAATACGATCCATTGTGGCCAAATGCTAAATATTCCCAGGTTTTTAAATCGAAATTGTTGTTTGTAAAAATTTTAATTGTACCCTGTCATAAGCAGCTGATTTCGTTGTCGTCGTGTTGTGTTTTACTGAGCGAAAATTTTGGGAGCAGGTTGCTGGCGTCGTCGCTCTACTGGGCGAAAATTCGCCGTTCGCTATATTGTGTTTAAACGATAAGTCTGTATTGATATAGGTAAAAGTTCTCAAAAAGTTATTTACATTTCGAAAAAAGAAGTACATACATATGTACATTATGGTGCATCACGAAAAACAGTTACGGTTTTTCCAACAGAATTATAAAATTTATTAAATTTTAAGAAGTGAGCTGGGCCGATTTCTTACTGTTCTTAGACATTTTTATGCCCACCTTTTTAGCTTAAACTCTTCTATCATTTGAGGTGATTTTGCTGAAAAAAATTTAAACTTTTATTTATAAAAAACTCGTTTTTTGTGTTATTATCAAATAAGACTAAGACTTCCGCCTCTAATAAAATGTAATAAATTTTATAATTTCGATGGGAAAACAGCACCAATCGTTTTTTTTTGTGATGCACCTTAATGGACATATACGCAAGATCTTCAAAAGTGACACAACTCAAAATTTGGCATTTTTGAAATTATGCACCAAAAATGTACACCGAGCTTTTATTCATTTTATTCTGCAAAAGCTGGAACAAATCTTTGTTATAATTTGTTGAAAAAACTTAAGGTAAATGTATTCTTTGCCTATACGATTAGCGTGTGCTACAAAATATTTTTTCGAATTTTCTGACGAACGCATAATTTTGAGTTATGTCTATTTTGACGACGGTGTGCGATATCTATGTATATAAATATATAGTATTTATGATATTAGTAGGAGTATTATGCAAGCATATAGTACAAATGCTACTATGGATGTCTCAAACATTTCTGCGCCAATGGTAAGCTATTGAAGTTGTAGAGCATAGTACTTTAGTTTCGGGGTCGAGTCGTGATTGAAAATGACGAATTGATTTACAGCGAAAAGTTGAAGTATAAGAGTGCTGCCTCCATTGAATTATGTAAATCGTATTAAGTTAATTTTTTTTAAAGGTACTTTTAATTAATATTGCTGAACATACTATGTATTTTTATTTATTTATTTATACGTATGTATGTTATTTGATTTATTTACGAGAATGGTCAGTTTAGTTTTTTATAGTAATGTCTGCATGTAACCATATTTTATATATATATTATATTAAATTAATTTTTTTTATATATTTATGTATATGCACTATGTATGTATGTATATGGAATTATGTTTGTATATGCATGACTTATTTGTTAGCAGAAGTTTATGGCATGGCTTCATCTTCAATTAATGCCCCCTATGGTATTGTTTATGCTTTCATGTTACAGGACACGTATCTATGTATGTATGTATGTATATGTACTATGAGTCTATGTAAATTTTTATATTTGTATATTTATTTAATTTAAGTCATTTAAAATAAAGGTATTGTTGCTTTCTTTTTGCTACAATTTGTTCTAGTATTTACATTATTTATTTGTTTTTCATAAATTTTCACCTCCTTTCAATAATCTAACTATAACTTTGGATACAGTTTATATATTTTTTAATTTATGTATTTACTTGATTTTTTCCTAATATTTATATTTACTATATATTCCGTCTATTTTACTACACTCTTGTTATTTTGCCCAAACTATTTCTCATTTATGCATGTACGCATGTGTTTTTTTTTTAACCATCAATACATATACTTATGCATTGCTTTAAATTTTTTCTTTGCATTGCATTTCCATAGCTTAGTCACATTTGTGTGCTCACCAAAAAAGTTCTTTCTGATCTCGTCAAATCAACGCGTAAGCGAATAGTTTCTTTCGACTCTTCATATTTCGCTAAAAAAATTACAAATTTTTCTGTTACCATTTTGTCTCGTGTACATACATATGTACGTATACGTAAATATACATATGTATGCTTCCAACTTTACATGCCGCATACGCAATTATAAGTTTTTATGTACATATCTGTATATTCGAAAATCGATAATCCATTGGGAGTATCCTATGCATACAAAGAGGCAATGCGCTGAACAATCCAATAAACCAACAGTTCCGTGTTTTGTATAGTGTTTATCCTTTCGAAATGCTCCTTCTTGCGACATTCAAGTGCTTGTAGGTTTGTTTGCTATTTTGCTTGTTTTGCATGTTCATATTATGTACGTATGTGTAGATAAGTAGCAAGTAGTTAGTATGAAGAATAATGAGTACAGCACTTAATTCACGATAGTAAACATTAATAGGCATATTTTGTTAGAAAACCATAATTAGAAAAAGACAGCGATCAGCAAAAAGTTGAGTAAAAAAGATTTCCAATACATTCATGTCCATTGTTCATTATTATAATGAAATCAATACTGAGGTTACTGTTAGTTAAATGTACAATGTAATAATGTAAAGTGCTTTGTTTGCTTGTTTGTTTAGCATGCTTATTGTTTTCAAGTAATACTCCTTAGAAGAAACTCTTCAAGAATCCAGCTGGTCCAGCCTGTAAGAAGGAAATTTAATCAATTATTTTTTATTCACATATTAACTAAGAACACGATACATATCCAAGCTAACAGATTGAGCTTATTATAAACGTTATAACACTTATCATAAAACAAAGAGTTAAACTGGCTCCTTGCGGTTACATTTATATGCATTTTTTGGCTGAAATATTTTTATGGTTTTGATAAGAATTCACCTGCAACTAGAGACGTTCAAGATGGAGTATTCAAGGCAAACAGCAGGCTCTGTTTCAACTTGGGTGGAGAAAGGAGACTCGTCGGGCAAAAAGAACCCTTGCAAATGGCATGAGTAGGAGCACTACTCCGAAATCCCTCAATGTTGACCTATAGCAGGCCTTACCCATGTCCACTCAACAAGTTAAAGAGCATTTACTCTCCCTGCTGCTTCCATGCGACTAAACTCCCAAAGGCGATAAAGAAGAGTCAGAAGTCAAACAACTGAAATATTTAAACATGGCACAAGTAAACCTACAAAATTCTAAAGTAGCTTCAGACATTTTTACAGCTAAGTTTCATGAAGTTCGCTTTGACAGTGCCTTTATTCAGGAGCCATATATCTCTGGGTACCAGAAAAAGAGATTTCTCATTTCAGAATGTACTTCTGCAGCACTCCCTAAAAAGGCGCAAACTCCAACCATGAAGCCTGTTAACATCATTTGGTCACTGGCCGATATTTTCACCAAAAATGGGCTATATAGCGATTCAAAGAAATAGGAACTAGGAACAAGGAATCGGTAAAACCTTTCTTACCGGCCACTGCTGGGCAAAAAAAAAAAACACATGAAAAACCTGGAAGATATGTACTTATTTGCTCTGGCCAGTGGAGGTTCTGTAACGAGGAACAGGGCTTGCTTCCTTAGATCAGCTTACCTAGAATACGTGACCTAAATAGCATTCAGCTGTGGTCATTGCCTAATTTGCATTATGCATTTGCATATGTGCCGTGGACTATTCCTTATACAGACTTGACTTTTAATCTCTTACTATCGAGCACGCCGATATTTTTCAAGCACTAGCTATGCCAGAAACAGGAAGATATTCAGCCTTATCCTGAGTTTCGCCCGAAAATATTGACCCGAAAATTTCTCATCCGCCCACAGTAAATACATGGAAACCAAGAGTGAAAAGCGAAAGTGGGGAAAGGGCCCTCATCAACGTGTGTAATTATATGAAATAAACTTACGTCTTGTTGCTGCTGCGTTTGTGCTTGTTTCACTTTTGCTTGAGCGATCTTTAAGGCTCTGAAAAAAAAAATAAAATTAACATTTATTTAGAAACTGTAACTAAAACTCGTATATCGCGCATTGGTTTATCGTATGCGTACTGTTGTAAGTCCATAATAGTTTTCTCCTTAGCGTTCTGTTCCTCCTGGGACATTTGCACCAACTGAAGCAATCGTTCGCATTCGGTGGTAGCCTTTTTGTGCTCCTCCTTGGTATTTTGTAATTCCTTGACGCAGCTATAAATGAAGAGAAAAATCGCGTTAATATTCCCAAAATGTATAATTTGTTAATAACTTCTATGCAACTTACGCTTCCAGTTGTCGCTGTGTATCCATGAGTTTCTTATTGAGTTCACCGGCTGCGGCAGCACCGCCACCTTGCGTCTGCAACGATTTCTCCAACTGATCCATTTGTTCCTTTCGCTTGCGTAGCTGCACATCGAAGTCGGCCATTTTCTTCTCCTTCTCTTCGATATCCTTGCGTTTGGCTTCGATTTGTTTGCGCTGCTCTTCGATAATCTTGCGTTCGCTCTCCGTTGCCTTTGCTTGGTTGTCGATTTGCTTGCGCACCTCTTCCAGTTGCTTTTGTTGCTGTTCCAGCTGTTGGCGTTGCACATCGGTGGCAGCGGCGCCGGCATTGCCAGCTTGTTGCAGCTGTTGTACTTGTTGTTGCAGCATTTGTACCTGTTGCTGCAGCTGTTGAACCTGCTGTTGTGACGTCTGTAGCTGCTTCGCTTGCTCCTGGTTCGACAGCTGGAATTGCAAATATTATTGAATGAATTTAAAAAATGCACAAGTTTCGCATTCAGCGTTCCCACGCTCACCTGACTCTTCTCCAGCTCTTGTACCAGCAATTCCAGTTGCTGCTGGAAGCGATCGCGCTCCGTGCATGCAGCTTGCAACTCACCTTTCACCTTCTCCAGCTCCTTCGAAACTTCTTGGGCATTACCAGAGACTTGTTGTTGCTGCTGTTGCTGTTGTTGTTGCTGTTGTGCTATTTGTTGTTGCATCTTCTGCATTTGTTGATGTTGTTCTTTGATGTGTTGGTCCATCATCTGTAAAATGGAAGCAAGATTATTTATGTGCCTACTTCTGAATAAAATCTCATTGCTGTGATTTTAATGTTTACTTGTATGCGTTTATGCATTTCTTGTGCGGCTTTGTCGGCCATTTCTGCGCGATTCTTCTCCGCTTCGAGCACCTTACGCCATTGTTCGACCTCTTCGCGATTGGCGCCACTCGCTCCAGCTGCGGCACTGGCCCCCTGCAGCGCTTTTTCTGATTCCTGCAATTTCTGTTGCAGCATTTGGATTTCTTGTTGCATGGCTTGTATTTCTGCTGGCGCCGCCGGTGCCACGGGATGGCCGTTGCGTAGCTTGCGGTTCTCTTCACGCGCCTTCTGCAATTCCGTTTCGGCATTTTGCAGTTCTTTTTGGAAATTCATTAAAATCTCTTGGCTCTTCTCTAGCTGCAGCACCAATTGTTCGCGTTCGATGGCTAGCTGCTTGCAATCGGCTTCCAATTTCTGCATGTGCTTTTCCAGTTGTGGATGCGGTTTGTCGGCGCCATTGCGTCCCGATTGGCGTAGTGACTCCTTCTCGGCCTCTGCCTTCTCGAGACGATCGTGCAGGCGGCCGAGTTCGGCAGACATGCGTTCGAATTCGATTCGCGTCGATTCGTTCGCCTCCTGCTGTTTGGCCAAATGCATCTGCGCCTTCTCCAACTCCTTGGCGAGACGGCCCGCTTCCAATTCGGTGGCATCGCGCGACTGTAGCGCCTTCTCGAGCCGATCGCGCAATCGATCGATCTCTTGGCGCTCGCCCGCCGACATCGATGCGCGCACCGTATCGCCAGGGCTGATGGCCGACTGTTGCTGCAGACGCAATCGCTCCACCTCCTTCAGCAGTTTCTCGTGCTTGTCACGTGCCTTCTCGCGCTCAATATGCGCCCGCTCCAATTCGCTACGCTGTTTCTCTTGATTGGCCAGTAGCTTAGCAACCTCGCCCTTGGACAATTCCAATTGCAGGGTGGTCTCATGCAGTTTGGATTCCATATTCTGTATCTCATTCTCAATCTTCTCATATTTGTCTTTGTATTTCTCGAATGATTCGGACTCGTATTGCGACTTGCCACGTATGGTCTCCAGTTCCATGAGGGTCTTATCAAGTTTTTCACGGAGGCGCTCATTCTCCTCCTTAAGGCGGCGGGTCTCACGTCCAAATGTATCGGTGTCCTGAAGTTTACGCAACTCCACTTGACTCTTCTCATAACGCTCGCGCATCTTCTCCAGCTCAACGGCATAGTGCGCTGCTTCCTCTTTAGCGGCTTCCACGCTGACGCTCGCTTTCGTTTGTGCGGCATGTGCACGCTCCAATTCGTACGAGACACGCTCCAGTTCCGATTGCAAATGATCCTTTTCGCCTTGCGAACGACGTAAATCAGTTTGCAGTTTGTCGAAGCGTTCGCGATTATGATCGAGTTCGACGCGTGCATTGTCTTCGCTCTCCTTGGCTCTGCTAAGCTGCAGCGCAGCACGATCACAGGCTTCCTGCAGACGTGTGCTCTCCTCCTGTAATTTGCGCAGATCCTCGCGCGCTTTGGATGCGGCCAGAGAGGAACGTTCGGCTTCCACCTCAAGGCGTGCGCGATCCGCTTCGGCAGTATCACATCGCGATTGCAAACGGTAGATTTCATTCTGTGCGCGATCGTATTTTTCAAGCATCTTCTCGAACTCCTTATTCGAGGTGTCCTTCTCATCGATCAGTTTCTGACTGGCATAGAGCGCTTTGTCCAATTTCTCTTTGAGTATTTCGACTTCAGTGACGGCGTCATCGCGCTCCATCTGCAAAGAGGCACATACATTAGTAGAGAGGATACGTAAGGTGTGGATAGGTTCTCAGAGTAAATCTCCAGTCGATTTGATTATATGAGACGGTAATGTTTAATAGTAATTACGCTCGTCTATAGTTACGTTTTAAGGGTAGAATAGAACACAATTTACAAACAGCCAATTGGTAACTTCAATGCATGCGAATTGAAATTGAGTTGTGATTAAGTGACGCTTTGAGAGCTCAGCGTTTATGTTAAGCAACTTAGAAGCCAATTCGTACAATGCGCATATAGTTATGTAAAGTACCTATAATATATGTAACTAACTAGTTAGTTAGGTATTTATGTTCGTATGTATGTATGTATGCATGTATATGGTATAGTATGTAGTTATAGAGATGTGAAGAAGTTGAAGGTTTTGTGCGTTGTGGTTGTTCAAATAGCAATCAAGTGCTTTGCGTGTAGGTATGTGATTGTGCGTGAATGTTTGGATGGGGGCATTACCTGTAATTTCTGTTGTATGGCGTGCGACTTTTCATAACGCTCCTTGAGCACTTCCAAATCGGTTTGCATAGCCTCTTTATCGCGCGCCGCTTTCATCAGTAAGGTTTGCGATGATTCGGAGCGTTCTTTGAGTGTTTCCAACTCATCGGAGAACTGATCCCGCTCCTTTTGTATACGTGCTAGTTGCATCTAATTTTGTGTTCGTTTATTTTTTATNATCAGTAAGGTTTGCGATGATTCGGAGCGTTCTTTGAGTGTTTCCAACTCGTCGGAGAACTGATCCCGCTCCTTTTGTATACGTGCTAGTTGCATCTAATTTTGTGTTCGTTTATTTTTTATTTTTTATTTTTTATTTTTTTGGATCAAGTTTACAAATAAAATATTCATATACTCTTATGTAACATAAGTAAGTATGTAGTTATGTATGTATTTACAATAACAACATAAAGTTTACGCCATTCACATATACATACAAAGTATTAGTTGTTATAGGAACAGTTTTGGTTTTAGTTTTAGTTTCAGTTTCAGTTTCAGAGTTAGAGAAGTTATAGCTATATTACATATGTAAGTAGGTACATACTACACATATACATATGTATGTAAGTAGTTGTTGCAGTATTAGTAGTTGACAGTTATATTAAGTAGGCATAGACTATGCAAGGAAGTTTTTATTTTTTAAGAAGTAGTCGTTCTTCGTTCTCTGCTATGTAAATATTTATGTATGTACATACAACGACTAAGCTAATGTGTTTAGGTGCACATACACATATGCATGTATGTATATATATGTACATATGTGTAGCCACTAGCTCTACATACCTGCGTCTTCTCCAATTTCTCGCGTATGCGATCCGTATCAAGTGTGAGCGTTTCACGTTCCTTTTGCATGCGTGCCGCCTGACCCAGCGCCTTGTCCAACTGTGACTGCAAGTTGTCATAGTCATAGGTAAGCTTCTCCTTTTCGAGCACCAAACGTCGATTTTCAGCAATCGATTTGTCGAGCTTCTCCTGCAAGTGATCGACCTCGTTCTGGGCTTTATCCAATGAGTTCTGCAGCTTCTCCTGCTGCAGTTGTGCCTTGCCCAGTGTGGCCTGAGTTCGTTCCATTTCTTCCTTTATCTTCTCCACCTCCGAGAAGGCCTATGCGAATGAGAAAAGAGAACATTTTTGTAACAGCAGAAAATGTGGTAATGATTCAGCCAATTAATTGAACTGCTATCTGTTTAGAAATGGAGAAATTATTGTGGGTGGGTGTGAAATGCTGTCGCAAACTTGAATTCATGAGCAACATATTAACTCGCTGAAGGAAGATGTGCCATGACAAAAAATTATTCTTCTACTAGTGCAATGATGGACAAACAAACACAATTTTGTATTAAAACAATAATAAAATTTATTCTATATTTAGCATCACATAATTTATAACATGTATCCTAACAAATCTGAAGTTAGTTTTAAAAAACTCAAAATAGCGAATCCAATATGGCGTCCAAGAATTCCAAATTTTTTTTTGAATCTTAATAAAATTTGGTATTCAGATGTTTATAAGTTGGTTCATTACAAATTTAAAACTAGTTTTCGAAAATACAAAATGGAAAATCCAATATGGCGTTGGTTAATTGGTTGTTTGACAGTTCTTATTTCATAATTCAATTCCAAATTCATTTGAAATCACTTATTTTGCTAAGAAAAAATAGGGGACATTTTTAAGATTTTTTTGGTTTGGAAAAAAATTACAGTTGTTGACTAAAAAAGCTTAAATGTGATATAGAATTCAAGATCAGTGAGTCTTAAAATTAAGTAGGTTTACTTTTTGAGAAAATTGCCTTATTTCTTGAGAAATTTACAGCGTATTTGACTGCAGTAAAAATTTTGTTTTGACGTAAAATTCCAGATCAGCGTGCCTCAAAGCATAATAGCATATAAAAAAGACTTTATTTTTAGAAAATTGATAGTGTATATTGACAGCTGTCAGCTGTCAACCTTTCAATTTCACATACAACCCGTGATCAGCGTTTCTAAAAACCTTATCAGGGAATTTTAAAAATGTTTTATTATTTTTAAATAAATTAACAGTCCAACTGATAACTGTCAACTGTCAAACTTTTAATTTTTTGTAAAATCTGTGTCTAAAAACCTAATCAATGGCATTTTCAAAAATATTTGCTTTTTATTAAGGACCATGAAAGTTTATTTGACAGCAGTCAAATGTCAAACTATATATTTCGTGACATCTTTGGATTTAGCATGACAGTCATGCTACGATACTACAGTTTTAGATATTAAAATCATAACATTTTGCGCGTAAAACATGGCCTCCCGGACCACTCTAGGACGTAGTGAAATCCAGAGATTTAGGGCCGTTTTCTCAAGTATCCTGTAACTTTAAAGTTCACTTTATATTTAAAGGTTACATTAAAATTTGTGATTGTGCCTAAAGTAGAGCATTTTATTACCCGTTTTAAATTGGTTTACAACCAAGAAAGATACATACGTCATAAACCGATAATAGAAATGCTTAACTTTAGACATAGCTTTACTTTTAATGCAACCTTTAAATACAAAGTAAGCTTTAAAGTTAAAGGTTACATCAGAAAACGGCCCTTAGTGCTTTATCCCCTACAATATTAGTAATAACAATGGCTTTGTTAGATAGATCTTGAGCAGCCGTTTACTTGAAGATAGTGAAGCCAGACTCTATTACTTCCTGTGAGAATGCCTCTGTCTGGCATTTTGGAAGCATGCGGCGCTTTAAACGTACAAGGTAATACTTCTAACAAATCCAGGTAAATACTTTAAACATCCCTGCGCACACTTAAAGCTATAAAAGCTTATTTTGCTGTCTGGGCAACTTTGCTTTAAAGCATTAAATCAGCTTTATTAACCTAACTGGGGTATGAATTAGTTCTTATAAACGTTTTAACTGCATTATTCCCATTTTGATAAATTCAAGGCTATATATCGTCGTTTCCGGCCACTGCTGGGCAATCAACAAAATGCAAAACTGCGTATCAACAAAATGCAAAACCGCGTATGTGAAGTTGTAGAAATTATTTTCTACAGCGTAAAAACACTCATATTTCTAAATGGTTCTCTTTTTTATCAAGCAATCGCATTTCTGGCTAGTATAATTCAGACCGAATGGATAAGGATTGAGTCAAGAGCTTGTGTGAGCAAATCCAACTTTTGGCAGCCAATGTCAGTTACGCGGTTTTGCAGAATGATGGCATGCGGTTTTGTACTTTAAACGACGATATGTATATGGTTATCTTAAAGATATCCGCAGAGATATTTGCTAAACTTTGAAATCAATACTTACCCGATCACGATCGGCATGTATACGTGAAACACCGCTCTGAGCTTTCTCCAGTTCTTGGCGCAAACTCTCCTGTTCACCTTGTGCATTTTCAAGCTTCGCCTTCAACCGGTAAACTTCACCCTGACTCTTCTCCAGCTTCTCCTGCAATGCTGTAGCCTCCTCACGAGCACGTTCGGCATCCGACTGTAAAACGTAGGAGGGCGTAAAGGAAAAGGAAAAAAATATATATTTTATTAATTTTTTTATGTCTAGACGATAACTGTATAGCACTTGCACAAGAAGGATTTTTTAAACAACTACAAAAATATAAATACTTGGAATTTACTAACTAAATAAAACGTAGGAACGAATAAGAGTTTGAAATGAAAATGTTTTCAACAAAGAAACGAACATTGCTTTTAGTACGCAGGTGTGTATGTACGAATATGGAACACAGTTGAGGTGGAAAGCGTCAGAAAGAAAAATTGTTGGTGACAGTAACAGTGACAGTGGTGCGAACACGAGCAATGCAATGGCACAAAGAGACAAGCGATTTAATGCAACTTTTTTGTTTGCGATATGTACAGTGATGCGCGTGCGTGCTTATGCGTTGCTTTAGTTTTTTGTTATTTTTTTTTTTTTTCTTGTGATTGGAGAGGTGACATTTATGCACGAGTGTAGTTGAAAAGCGTTACGAACATGTTGGAGAGCTTAACACAAAAGCACGATTTGATTTGTTTTTTTTATATGAGGGCGATGATTTGCTTCAAATAAACACAACATTCACAACAGATTATCCAAGCTAAATAGACATGATCCATACAATTTTTTACATGGTTATACATTTTAATAATTAGCTAACAAGTACAATTTGCACTGGAACAATCAATTTGTGAGGTTCTAATGCATTCTTTGTTTTAATATTTTACTAAATATACATATGTGACGAATGTATGTAATAGAGCAAAACTGAGTCTCACAGATTAAAAATAAAATAAACTCACGATCGCTCTGTACTATTGGGGGAGATTATCCTCCTAAAGGGTAAAAGATAAATTCCAAATGAGAAAAAGCTCTGCGAAATATTTTAGACCAATTAGCCTCGTGTTGTTGATATTAAAGACCACCGAGAGAATGATTGACATGCAGATATAAAAATAAGGGTTTAAAGAAAGCGATTGCGCACGTCTAGTTAAAGGAATGATCAATGGAAACTTCTTTCGATTTTAATAATGCACTACAAGACGCGATAGTAGAAGCCCTCAGTAATTTCCGAGTCGAAGACAACTTTCTTTTTGCATGGCCTCCGACAAGGGCGTATTCACGCATTCTTTCTCTGGGTTTTTGTCGTTAACGACATCCTGGATTAGCTAAAAACGAGCGGCTGACGGGACATAATGTAAAAAAAAATCTCAGCTGACTGTGTATGATTATATGGAGGGATACTTAAATTTAGTCACTAATTTATCTGATAGCTGCGGACTTACTATTAATCCTGGTAAGAAGGCGCTCACTTTGCTCCCCTTGTACTCTCTGAAAGAGAAATACAAGGTGATACAAGGGTGTTATGGATGTTGTGTTTTTGTTTGATTCTGTTCAGACAATGGGCACTGCAGGCTTTGGCAAACTTAGTCATGGAGCGATACTCAGTTGAATAACGCGTAAAGCTCATCCAAACATCTTATGAAGATCGTCGTTCTGCAAGAAGTGCATATCTCGAATTGCATGATTTTCATTTTCAAATAAACGAATACGTTAACAAATAGAACTGACACATTTGGAGTTGTGAAAACCAATTTGCCATTTAAGAAAATACTATGCACCCACAGCGAGTCATTGTTTGTTGTGGGTTTTGGGCTGGCAGAATAATCGTACAGTACTTCCTCGATAAGGATGCCAGTAACGCTTAAGGCACTATACAAATACACAAACATCTAATTGAGCTCCCAGAACATAAACTTCTAATAGTTACAGGCATGCTCACTGGAAAATGCAGGCTAATATGATGCCTGCATAAGCTGGGAATCAGGGTGGATGACCTATGATGTTTCTGTGACGCAACGGTGGAGGCAACATTGCACCTGCTCCTTTAATGTGATGCCATATCGTGGCGGCGACTAAACAGCAAAGGCTCAATGTGGTCAAAGAAAAAGCGCATACACACCCTTCCACCAAAAGCTCTTCTAGACTTTGTGGAATCAATAGAACGTGTTGTGGTGAGTGAAGGGTACCAACTACTTAGGTCGCGGTGCATACCTCTTTTATATCTACCTGTCTAACACTTTTACAGTGAATAATGAACGTTATCGTAACAGCTAGATGACATGGACTTGGACAATATGTGGTTTCAACTGGACGGTGTCTGTTGCCATACAGCACCATACATGAAGGTCAAATGGCTGCCGAGATCTTGCGATTTGACACAAATGCACTTATTCCTCTGGGGCTACGTGGAAAGTATGCTATCCGCCAGAGGTGAGGAACGAAATCATACCCATTATAAATGATAAACAGCCCATAATTTAATATATACATTTGTAAAATACTGGACGTATGAAATCGTGAACAGTTCAATTATGCTTTATGGAGCCCGTTGTCTGGTATAATTAACTAGAAGAGTCTGTGTGTCCACATTGGGATCAGCGGGTTGCTCCAAGATCGCTCCTACTCTGGCGCCTAAAATTCTGCTTAGCGTTGTCAGCGCAGGCATTGCTGATCGGCATCAGGCTAAGAAGCACTCAGGTCTGTTTCAACTCGGCGAATGGATTGAGAATGGTTCTCTGCGAATTTCGACTTCATAGAGAGTGCTAGCTTCTAAAACAAAATACCACGTATGCCAGTAAACATATTTACGGTTGCAGGTAGAATTGGGGTAGGTGTGTTCAGTCAGGAGCTCTCTGTTAACCACAAGTTTTCTAATATTTACATAAAATTGATTGCTCCAGTGCCACGTAAAAGCTTCAGCAAAGCAGCTTTAGCGCAAATTCACATAGCAAAAAAACATAAATTAAGTTATTTTATAGAAAAAAATATTTATTTGCAAACTTAGAAAAGTATATGTTTAATGAATATTCGCAAGAGTTCAGCAAAAAGTTGACAAAAATATCTTTCCTTATATATAACTCGTTCGCTGGAAGAACGTCGTATTCTAGAAATGGGATCTTAAAGGTTTTCTTAGATTATTTTTACTTGAATGCAAACAAATAAAGTTTTACTTAGACCAAAGTTACCAATTTTTGAAGGGTACTTAATTAAAAAAAAAATTATTTTTTGAATTATGACATTCTGCCAGCAAACGAGCGATAAATGTATTTATGCGAAAATAATTAGTGGAAATTAATATCAATCGAAAATGTTAGTTAGTATGGCATTTGTATTGAAAGATTAAGTGAGAACATCAGATGGATGTAAAGTACAGATGTATGCAGGAATTACGAAAGGTGTTTCAACGACTCAATGACATGTCAATACGAAAATACTATGGCATGTACGTATTTAGTAGACTATATGTATGGATGTATGTATATAAATGTATATTGATATACTCAAAATGAGGATCTTGAAACTTTGGATACTTGTTGTTTGCGATTTTGGAAGCAATTACTCACAAAACGTTTATCTGTATCGCCCTATAATATGAACGTAAGCACAACACGGTTATTTGAATTGTTTGAAAATAACCATTAGAGAGAATTAGTTAAGATTACATAAATAGTATGTAGTGGTAGTAGTAGTAGTAGTAGTTAGTAGCAATAGCAATAGTAGTAGGTAGTATTAGAGCAATACTCGTCAATTATTTATATATATTATTTTATCATAAATATTTTAAGTATAAAACTGAAACTGTTTGAAGGTGCATTTGTATGAGTGTATGTATGTATGTATGTTTATATGTGAGTTTGGTGATGAAACTTTGAACAATTCTGGGTGCAACTATCAGGTTTCCTACGTCAAGAGTACAGCTTCTGCTTCCATGTTCGAGCAGGTCCTATGAAGATACTAACAGTCGGTTTCACCAGCAATTTAAGTTGAAAATTATATTTATTTACGTCCATTTCCACTCGAAATTCAGAAAATTAAAATAATTTTTCACTTAAATTGCTTTCGTGAAATTAGCTGTAATTGTTCCCTTTCATACCCGAATGAGTATGAAAGCGAGTAGTCGTTTTGAAAAATAAACCTTAAAAATTTCGCCAGCTGAGATTGGAACCTGGGACCACAGGATTGCTAAGCGAGTACTATGTATACATGGCAACCCCGTATTTAATATTTCATAGAACAAGTGCGCAGAGGTACATATCTTTTGTTAGAAATTAATGCCGAATTTTATCCCATGGACACTAATTCCGGAATACTCGCCTTAAAGGCTAGTAGGGGCAGTAATAGGGTGCTACGTGCAAAATAAAAACATCCCCCAAAATTTCAAAAAATACTTAAGGATCGCTACCTGGGTCTGATAGAGTTTAAATAAAAATAAAAAATTGCAAATATTCCAGCGTATTGACGTCAGGATTTTTTTTCAAAGGACTTTGAAATTTTAATGATGTGATCAATTCAAAAATTTATTTAAAAAAATCAGTGCAATGTAGAATAAAAATAGTGGTACCAAATGAGAGAGAAAATTCTGTATAATTTAAAGCAATAAAATAAACGATTTTTACGGGTCCGACCCATTGCATTTTTTAGAGGTTTTGGGGGAACTACACAAAATTTTTAATATTAAACAAATTTTAAATAACCAATTGGGTAGTATTTTTTGAAGTCTCCTGAAGAGAAACAGAGTTTGCCGATTGAAAAATATTGATTTTCAAGGATTCTAGTTTAGTCTTAGGCTATTCACACATTTCTAGGGGGTGAGACCGAGAATCCGAGCTCTTTCCGAAATAAGAGCCACTCTAATGTACATATGTATGTATGTGAATACTTCTTGTTCTGAAAATTTTACAAACTATTTATTCGAATATTTAAGTATGTGCATGTGTATACAAGTAAGTTTTAAAGGATTTGTTTATCGATTTCGAAACTTTATTGCGCAAAATTCGTATCGCATCAGTTGTTATTTATAGAAAGCCCGTCGATCATCTGACCACTTCGTAGAAGCGCAACATACTGGATTCCCTTCTGGTCCCACCAAATGTAGAAAATTTCTGCCATGGATATTCGACTTTGGCGTCGATGGTCAGGGTTCGCCGTGCTTAACACGCGCCTTCTGATGCTTTGAATTGTCGTAATGAACCCATTTTTTTTTATCGCCAATCACACTTTAATTAAAAAAATTACTTCACTTTGTATCTCTGAAAGAGTAAGAGTCTTGCTGAGGCTAACATTCATTAAAAATTTCCTCCGATTCGGCGTCTTCGCGCTCCATGCCGGTTATGTCAATATCACCACTTGCGAAATATCGGAACCACTACTCACAGGTTGAAATTATTGGAGCATGCTCTCTGCTGTACTTTTCTTCGGATGACAGCAAAATGCCAATACATTGCGCGAATCGAGTTTAGTGACACAAAAGCTGACATGGTTGTAGCACGAAAAATTTACATACGCTGTTTATACTTTGATGAAATGATACAAAGTACTACAAAATGTGGTTAATATGAATTTGGTTGCAACCCTGTCCGGTATGCTTAAATATTGCTGGTATCTCTCTGTTGATAATCCCTTAAAATATACTTATGTACAAGTATACCCGATAGATACTGAATTCTATCAAATGTATACGTAGTTTGTCACTACGATTTTTTTTGTAAATGTTTTTGTTTTTTTTACTTTTACAACATGTAACACACTAGCACTGTGGTGCGTTGTGAATTTAATTTATTGTGTATTAATTTGTGATGATGCATTGACACATAAGTAAATATGTATGCATGTAAGTGTATGAATAATTTTGATTTTATGCTAAATAATTGATTAAAAAATTACACTGAGATGCGATATTATTCGTACATTACCAAAAAAAAACAAAGTAAAATCCGAAAGAGACAAATAAAAATCCAAAAAGCATTTTTTTGTTTAACTAAGTATATATACTACGGAATTGTTTCCCATTATTAATTAGATACAAAAGGTAAAAATCGAAACAAATCAAATATTAACACCACTTTCAAGTAAAATTCCTTTCAATCATAAACTCCATATCAGTTAAATGCAATCTAATGTATGCAGATGTGTGTGAATGTATATATGTAGTTATGTATATGTAGTGATGTAAAATACATTAGCTAATATGTAGATATGTATATGTATATTTAACTTTTATATATATAAGTATGTTGGTAGATACTGCGGTATATGTAAATATGTATGCATTATAATAAAAAATATGTATGTGAACAAATTATGCAATCGATGACTCAGTAGTCAATACTTTTAAAATGCATAGTAGTAATAATTGCATTCCTACCTGTGTGACGCGCAGCTCAGCTTGTGTTCGCCTCAGTTCTGCAGCTGCCTTGTCAGCGCGCTCTTGTGCTCGATCCAGTTCTTGTGAAGTTGTCATGGTTGTGCGGCCAAATGTTGTCTAAGCACAGGAGCGTTGTTAATAAAATTTTTCAAATTAAAAGAGAAAACATTAAATTAAGTACAAGCATATATCTATATATACATTTGTTATATAATAATTTATAAGTTTATGTATTAGGGCGGTCCAAAAATCCAAAGGAAAATCAATGTTTTAGAATTTTCGCGCTGCCAACTCCCATGACTGAAGAATATCGAAAATAAAGAGGTCACGTAGGCATTTGTTTCATTTTGAAATCGCTTAATAAATATTTAACCGTGCCGTCGGGAAAAGTAAATTTTCTCACAGAATTGCAATAAAATCGTTAAAAACAACTGCCTTTTGATCGAATAAGAATACTTCCCTTTAAAGTTTTAATAACTATTTTTCCAACACGTTCATTATGTGGTCACCAAAACATAAAATAACAAATTTTTGTATATAATAGAAATGATTAACGGTTATGAATTCACCATAATGTTATGTTTTAAAGATGATGAAAACTGTCATGGAAAAAATGACTATGAAGGAAACTAAGTGATACATACCAATCGATTTTTTCACCGAGACTCAAACTTGGAACTTAAATTTTTACTTGCAATTTTTATGCACATTTAGAAAAATAAGAATTAGTTTTGATTTTTATATTATAAATCCACATTAACAATTATTTTTGATCTTCATATTATATGTCCGACTTTTATATCTAAAATCATTCGTTTGAAAGTCACTAACATTTTTCGCAGTTAAGAAGGTGTTGGGAAACAAAAAATTACTACGACTTATACAAATGACTTTTATAAGTATGCTTTAAAAAATAAAGGTCAGTCACTGATTTTTATTCTTTTATAAATAAAAGTCTTCGATAACTATTTTATCTAAGACGTATAATTTAAAAATCAAAATAATTGTTATTTGCAGATTATTTAGACTAAAATAAAAAATATATGTTATTTTGGATTTATAAAATTAAAGTAAAAAAAAAAATATAAAAATTGTTAAGTAGCGATTTTTTAATAAAAGTTGTAACTGTTATAGTCCCGGGTCCTATTCGATCATAAATTATTTGGTTTAAATATTAAACGATCTCAACAAAAAAACAGTATCCTTATTTTCGATGTTGTTCAGTTGTGGGGAGGGACGAGGAGTGACAGGTTTTTCTGCAGATAAAAACTTTGGACCACCCTAATATTTAGTACGTAAGCATGTGTAATGATTCTATCGTTAAAGAATAGGAAGCGTGCAATATATTTTTACAGCAGGAAAATTATTTATGTACATATACGTACATAAGTATTTACATACTTATAGTGGATACATTCAGATGTTTGTAGTTGACAACAATGCATTTACAATACAACATTTATGAGGTATGCACTTTTGCATATGTACATATGTACATATGCACTTATGTAAGTGTTCATGTGCATTTTTCATATGCAAGATAAAATAGCGAGAGCCTGCATGCATGTAAATATATGTATGTATGTATGCATGTGATAAATCTTCTGTGGCAATGAACGGTTCAGATTGGACAATTCATATATCTGTGGTCTCAACGCAAAACAACTTAATCCGGGAGGTTGGCTTTAGTATAATGCACCATACCGTTCAGTATTTCAACCAAGGATGAAACATAATCATCATTTTATAAATTTTAACCAAAAATTCACATGATGTATTAAATTAATAACTAATATTTGAGGGTTATTTTTCGCTCAAAAGAAATAATTATTACTTGATTTCTGTTTTTTTTTTCGATCAAAATTGATGATTATTTTATGATTTTTATTTTTTTGCTCAAAGATAATAATTATAACAGCGTTTTAAGAATAAAACTCAAGAGCTATATTAGCGTGATTTCCGAGAATCCCTCTCAGAGTTATTGATACGGCGAATGAAAGCTGAAAAAAATTCTCCGTAAACCGCATATAAATCACTTTCGATAGGCCTGATGGTTTCTGAGAATTGATTATGTTTTTTTTTTTTAAGAAAATATTAAAAAATTTTAACTTTGAGAAATTTAAAAAATTAAAAAATTTCAATTTATTTTGTATGATATGTAGCTTGTTCCTTTACAAACATAAAATTAAGGCACCAATGAAGAAAATTTATCGATAAATAAAAAAGGAATTAGCGGCCAAATGCAAATGCGCAAGAATTTTTTGTATGAAATATAAGCAGAAAAGAGTGCTACTCAGACGCACATGGCGTATGAGTAACATTCTTTCCTGTTAATTTTGTATACAAAAAAACTTTGCGCATTTGCATTTGGCCACTAATTCTTATTTTATTTATCTATCGATTTTCTTCCTTAGAAACTTTATTTTTTTGCTTTGTAATAGAACAGACTTTAACCCAAATGCAAAAAATTGACAAAGAATCCGTTACTTTTTAATTTTTTTCCCAGTAAAAATTTGTTTTTGTAATTTTTTCATACAAAAAAAAATTGGAATTATTAATTAATCTCTATGAAATTATTAGGCTTAGCGAAAAGTATGTATGTATGTATATGCGGTTTACGGACAATTTCGTTAGCATTCATTTCTCATATTTGGAACCACTTTATTTTTTATGCTGACTAACGGCAACTTGGAAATATCTCGAAAGCTTATTCACAAACAAAAATTTAACTAAATTTTAGGAATCGCCAATCAATTCTACATAGGAATTGGATAGTGGCATACATGAAACATTTTTGCTGTAAGCCAGTGTAATCATCATACATACATACAAAAACATGCAAGCCGCAATTTACGTTTTTCTTTCCCTAGATCCTTATTTTATGTTTGTTATAAAAGTGTAGGTAAGTATTTTTGAACATCATAATGAAAAGCAGTGAATTTAACGCTTTTTTATTTAACTCAGTATCTACATATCAGCAAACCCTTGCCCACCTTTTAGTTAGATGATTGAGCCTAAGGAGAACCTTCAAGCCATCTTTTTACATTTACTTTGCAACTATTGCTTTACAAGCGGTTAAAGTTGCTTAAAATAAAGTATACATTTTTTTTAGAGTAAACGGAGCAGAAAGTGCAAAACTTGGGCTCCTGGAGAGGCCACTTTGGATACTCTAAGTCGGTTGCACATACCAATATGGCAGAAAACCGAAGGCAATAATATAAATATTCATACTGTAGTATAACTAAGGGCCTCCATTTTGGATTTAAGCGATGCCTTGATTATTTAATATACTAGAAGGCAACTGGTGCGCCTACTTTGGGATACAATGTATCAGTTGGGCAAAGTCATGTGGGAAAGTAGAGGATACAGCATAAATGCGTAGAAAGAAGTTGTTTTTCCAAGTTCTATCCTTAAAACTTACGAAGTGTCCTACATTTCAGCTTCCATCCTTCCATCATTTTCACAAAACACCTTCGAACTATTGCCGATGATAGAAGGCGTTTCTTCTTCGAAATAATGAGGAAGTTCAACTCAATTAATTTTCTTAAAAAATTTTTCCATCGTTTAGTCAATTCTTTAAGCGAGTATATTGAGTATTATAAAAAGGTGTTGGGACATGTAATGAACTTCAATGTAGTGCCTCCACTCTTTGCCATGGCATATGAGTAACCTTCTTTTCTATTAGAGTGAAATACCGAAATGACTGATTTCTAAAGATTATTTACTTATTTGTGTATCTTTTTAATGATGCAAACTAGATGTTCTCGAAATGATGTATTTCAGAAAATTAGTATATATGTATATTCAGACATCCACTTACCGATAAACGTCCCGATTCGAGCATTAATTTTTGTACAGACTGAAAAGTTGTGAAAAATTTTAATATTTTTGAAAATAATTTTTGAACACTTCTCTTCTGAGTATGCAATGTAAATATGTATGCTTGTTTGTACAAATGAAGCGCCTAAACTGTAACATTCCAAAGCTTAGTAGTTAGCTCATCAACTAAGGTGCTGGGTTTATGGGATTCATTCGAGCGCTTAAGGTAACAATGAACTGGCGATGCTTAGCTGATATTGTAGATACCAAGATAAATATATTTGAATGTATGTCTGCAGGCAATAGAGCATTGATTTTTAATATACGTACGTTTGTATGTGTGTTTGCATATAGTGGTGAGTAGGTATAGTCGATTCTCACGAGTATATTGCCTTAGTGCAAAATAAACGATTGTTTTTTGATTGTAACGCTACATACAATCAATTAAAAAAAAAAACTTGAGTGCAAAATATACTCGTGAAAAAGCTTGTTTCAACCTTCTGCAAAATTTCGGAGTACAGAACAACTCAGATAGGCTTATCTTTCGTATGCTGAATAGCAGAATTGTCACGAAATGGGGAATTGCCTCTGTCCAGCTTAGGGTGAGTAGAAATACTATGCAAAGGCGCGTTCTTTCATCCTTTCCTAGAGGCCATCGGGTTATCGCTTATATTGACGACGTGGCGCTCATCATCAAAACTGAGCTGCTGGATACTATGTACGAACTTACACAAGGGTATACAATGTTATTTAGTAAAAAATTGGTGGGATATTTGCTGTACATATACTGCAGTAAAATCTCTGTGAAGAAGAGAAGGAAACTCTTTCAAAGATAATCTCCTAATGCAAGTACTTATTTTGCATTGAGTCATGGTCTGGTTTAATTCATTGGGAAAGTCAAAATTAGGTTATAAGTTAGGGTGCGCAGAAAAGGGCCGTCCATGTGGGAATCCGGACGATGCCTATTCTAGCGTTTAAAGTTACTTATGTATTTGGGGCATCAGATTGCATGCTTCACTACACGCATTCCTCTAAAGGCTGAATAGAAAGTCTTTGAAACAGATGTTGGGTAGTATAGTTGGAGTAGGTCTGTTCTTTGTGGAACTCTCCGTTAATATCAAGTTTATGATTTCATTCGACTAGCTACATGCCAGTGCAATACCAATTAGAAGGGTAAACTTTGACAGCCAAGCGGCAATTAAAAGTCTAGGATTGCTTATAGTAGAATCGAAATAACCCAGCGAATGGCTGAGTTGACATATCTCTTGGTCGTTTTTGGGTTACTTAAAAATCGTCGTAACACTTTAGGTCCCTCCCCTTTGTGTGACAACATCAAGGCGCACGCCACAAATATGCGCAAGCGCCAATCTATTATTAATCTATGGGAGCGACTTATGGGCATTATTTTGCATTCGCCAGACGAAGATGCTGCATTTTTGGGTCTGATATTTGTTGGAATTTACAAGTTACGTTTTCCTTCCCCCAAGACGCTACTAAGCTTCTTCAAAGAGGCAGGTATCCTTTTATCCTCTCTGAACTGTTTTTATCAATGCCAACAAAATAAAAAGCCAAGACCTCTGAGTATTCTTGCTCTAAGTATTGAACACCTTTAGACTACCATTTGGTTTAATCGGTTAGTTTTTAGATTAAAAGGCAGAAACTATTTTTTCGTTGGTGTAGAATTCCTCCACAATGCAAAGTAAATTAATCGTATACGCTCACCACTACCACTATATCAAGCATACATCTTTATGTACATATATTTATTATTATATATGGGTCAATTCATGCCAAATCGAATAATGGTTGGAATAGACAATTTTTGATGTTTCCGACAGTGTAGGAGTATGATGTTTTGTGGAATGATTTTTAGTCATTCCATATCAAATTTGGTTAGTAGAAAAACCGGTTTCTGTATGTTTCTGATCCACAATGAATCGTACAAAGATCTGACAAAAACAATTTCCAAAGTTAAAAATTTCATAATTTCCCGGATTTCGAGAGTTTAGTTTGAATAAGTCAAAAACTATTATGGGTTTAAGATGAGATTTGGGCCCAAATAAAAAAGGTATATTAAAAAAAATCTAAAAATAAAAAAAAATTATAAATTTTGAATTCCAAAAATAGTAAAGAAAAAGCTTATAGACATTTTCGGTTAAATGTTTTATACAATATTTCAATTTACATATAGTTTTTTTTACGGATATGCATTTTTGAAGCTTGAATTTTTTTCAAATTTTAAATTAAAAATAAACTGAAATAGGAAAACAAATTTTAGCATAGTTTAGTTAGAGTTTGCAAAATTGCTCTTCTTACACCTTAAAAATTTCCTGGCAATCCCGCACGCGAAATATTTCCTAACACGTTCTGAACCATTTTTGTAACTATAATAATATTTGAGATATTCAAAAAATTATCTTGCAAAATCATCCAATTTAGAACTCGGCATAACTTTCCAAAAAAAAATTTAATTTTTTTTCCATTATAAGAACTTCGTTATATCAATGGTCCTCTGCAATAACGGCATAACTCAAAATTTCAAGTTTTTGAGTTATATACTAGATTTGGTCTACAAATAACCATATTTTTCTTACTAATGTACAGTGGAACATGTCTCACATTTATCGTGAATATTGGCATAAGTCAAAAACTGTCGATATGATAGTGATGCTGCTGTGTGAAATAACGACACTTTTCGCGTTGTGCGGTTGTTCAGTAATATCAGTGGAGTTTTTTTTTTCATTTAACTACTTAGGAGTTGTTACTTATTTCGTACTTTTGTAGTACAACCCTTACTAAATCTTTAGAAAAAAGTCATAATTTGAAAGCTTGCAAATTTTCCCATCAGAATGGCTGCAAATAATCCGGAAAAATTATGTTCCAAGACATATTATTACTAAATTACGGAACACAAAATCTTTAGCTGAAAACTATGAAATTTTAAGTTGGGTCTTTATTGGAGAGGACCATCGATATGATGAAGGCAAAGTTCTGACCAAAAATCCTCTAAATTAAAAAATGTTCGATCCCAAACATTGGGCGATTTGACATACATTTTTACCCATATGTATGAGTTCTTCATGTTCTGTTGATTTTGATAAGTGTTCTAGTGTAAAATTACTCATTCTTTAAGCTTTCATTCCGCAGGTACATCTGCAATTAATTTTGGTTAAAGTCACGTTACTGTTAACTTCTATACAAAAAAACAAGTGATTTGTAGTTTTTGGTATTTGTTATTTTAAGTTTTTGTCCAGTCGGTCATGTGTGTGCTACTCAAACGACAAAATATTTAGCATTGCTGTCAAATATTTCTGGAACTCTTATTACAAGAATGCTTATGGGGTGCAACACAACAACAATGTAGCGATATATGTTTAACATAATTGTAATCGAGCAAAGATACTTTATTTAATGCTATGGTTAGTACAAAATGTGCGCGCCTTTAATATTAATTAGAACACTTAATTTCTGAACATTTCTTTTATTATTTTATAATTGTTAAACTCGTGATTTTTTTTGTAGCAACTACAATACTTTTATATACAGTGCAGTTAAGCGTGTTCGATGATCATAAAGGCTTCGTAATTACTCGAATGTATGCTCGCTCATGAGTAACCCGCGAAAAGTGGGTGTACATTAGGGTTGATCAAAAAACAAAATCCATTTCGAAATTGGCCGTTTTCCAATCGGAAAAAAATTACGATAGACCAAAACTCTCAAATCATGGTTATTATATATATATTTTTTTAATTTTCTAGATAGATTTTGAGTATGCAGGTTTGGATGTCATCAACTTCAAGTTTCAAGGTGCCAAAAAATCGTATTTTTTTTATTTTTTTTTTTACTATTTTTTTGTGCTTTTTGGTTTTTCCATACAAGATATGTTACACAGTCGTTCTTTTATGTGAAAAAATTCGTGCCACTCTTAGCAAAAAAAAAAAATGCCAAAAATCAACGCGATTTTTTAGCAACATAAGACTTGCACACTCAAAATATTTTTAGAAATTCCTTAAAAAAAAAAGTATAAAAGAACCACAATTTGTGAAATTTTTGGAAACTTGGACGACCGTAATATTATCCGATCCGAAAACGATTTAATACGGTTATTTAATATGATCATGTTACCCGACTTTTCCGAACTATTTGAATTTTGAAACCGAAAAATTGATTTTTTTCGCCCCAATCTAATGTCACACAATGTTCACACCCTTCAAGCCACTGCTCGCTCTCTGCCCATGGCTTCTCGTGAGACATTTGTGTGCGAGCATTTATGAGGCCTCTTATGATCAACGCAATACTTCGGCATTTCCCTGCTGGTATATGCAACAGCTTAGTTTATGTTTTAATGCTATAATCGTGAACTATAGTTAGATACAAAAGTGATATTTTTTTAGGGATTTCATAGAAAAAAATCTTACTTTATGTAGTGTGGTCTGTTCATCTAGCTGCATCTATTTTGGTGGTAGTTATAGTAGTAGGTAGTAATAGTAGTAGAACATAGTTGTAGATAGGTAGGTGGTTGGTTGAGTGGAGTTAATGTGTACATGTAAATAATAATAATAATAGCACAGTAAAACATTATTGCTTTAATAAAAACACACATATATATATAGTTAGATAAGTAAATTGAGTATTCAAGGTAAATATACATATGTATGCAGGTAGTAGTATTTTATTCAATTTTATTTTTATTTTTTTTCGAGAGTTCAATGACCGAATTTCATTATCGTAATTTGTAATTAGCATTAGATTCGATAAAAAGGTTGTTTATGCATTAAAATAGTAGCAGCTATAAAAATAGTAATTTTAGGGTACAAAACATCAAACGCATATTTATATATAGTAGATAGTAGGTATATATCATATAAAAGTCTCATTAGAGTAGCATTAAAGAGAGCGACGAAGTTGGCGCGCTTTTTTGTTTTTTTGTTTTTTTTTTTTGGTATGGACTAAGTCCATTGCTCTATACTACATAGCTAACCAATCCTATCAATATGCATTCCAGTACCTGTGAGCGTTCCAAATCATGTTTCAAGCGTTCATTTTCCAATTCAAGGCGTGCGATACGTTGTTTGGTTGACTCCCAATCGGCATTGCTGCGTCCCATTTCGCATGTGGCCTTCTCTAATTCCGCCTTCGATTTACCCAATTCACTTTGCGATGCCTCCAACTTGATTTCCAATCGTTCACGTTCGGTAACGGCACGCTCCAGGCGTGTATTCAACTTTTCCACTTCACTTTCGAGTGCGCGCAACTTGATCTTGTAATCGGCAATTTCACGCTCATGTAATTCACGCTCCTCTTGCTTTTCATGTTCGGCACGATCTCGCTGTTCTCGCAGTTGGGCCATTTGTTTCTCTTTATCACCAATGGCTTCTTCGAGACTTGTGAGAGCGCCCTCGGAGCTGCTGTGATGAGCCTGCATTGCCGATAGACGTGCACGCGCCATATCCACCTGATTATCCTTCTCTTTGAGCAGATCCTCGAGATTTTCAATCTGTAGGTTGTGGCGCATGAAACGGAAGCCAAGAAACGCACAACAAGAAAACAAAAGCAAAACAAAAAAAATGGAAGAAACAAACAAATTCCAACATAGAAAACGAATTGTAAATAAAAGTAAAGATAAAATTTATGATAAATTAGTTTATTTTGTACTCAATTCGTTGCAAACATATAAGTTTGTTGAAAATTTAAGTACGCAAATTTAAAGTTCAGTGTATGTTTGATTTGGTGTGTATGGTGATGTAGTTGGACGTTGTTGTTGTGGTGGTGGTGGTTTTGTTGTGTTGTAGTGAATTTCATTATTATAGTGCACCTTTCGCTGTAACACGTTGATCTTGCGATCCTTAATCTCCATGTGATCCTTCAATTCGGTGAGTTCACTAGTCAAACGATTCCGTTCCTGCACTGTTTGTAGTGTGCCCTGCGTCTTCTTCTCAATCAGGCGATTCTTCTCCTCAAGGCGGGCGCGCAACTCCTCAACGTCAGTCTGCAACATATTGTAGTGCTCCTCCTTGGCACATAACGACTCCTTGAGAACCGCTATGTGCCGCTGATAATCCTATAAATTTTACAAAATACCAAAATATCAATGGGTTTACAGTTGGCATTATCCACTTTTTGAGGTGAAACTCGAAACTACTCTGAAGTGAGTTCCAAAATACAAGTTTCTTTTGTTTTAATGTAACTAAAAAAAATATTAGTAGTTAGAGCGCTTCATTCTAGAAAACTAAACACCGCTCAGATACTTTACTCTTCAACCTTTTTGTGAAATATTGAAAACATAGAAAGGATAGAACGGATGAGCTGTGGTTTCACCTTCATAATTTTTTCAAAAGAATCGAAGTTAAAATGAATTAGCCGCTTAAGACGACTGCCGTCTAAGCTGAATAATACAAATCGCTAAAAAAATAGACCGATACATTCACAGGGATAAGGTCCCATTCCTACTGAAAATATTTGTTGTTTAATTATATTGATAAGTCTAAGCGTTTTGCGTGGGTATATGTTCAGGGCTTGGAACGTGATCAGGATGCCGATCAATGACCAGCAAACACTTTTAGATCTCTCCCACGGATTTTAGACCAATCAGCCGCTCTACGCCTACATAAATCAAGGGAAGATTGCTTGAAAGACCTTACTGTGGGTGCTCATTCTCGACATCGAGGAAGCTTTAACAATAATCTCAGATCCCATATTAAAATTGGGGTCAAAACGGCCCTAGTTGGGTTCACATTTAATTACGTCTGATTATTTCGTAGTTACGCTTATATTACAGGAATCTCTGTTGTGGACAAACTTTAGTTTTACTAGAACGTATTCTATTACTATTGTTACATAATTTTGGTATTTAATTTTTTAAGAAACTTGTATTCGGACCACCCTTTATATGCATGTTCGCACAAAAAAAAAGCATATTCATAACCAGTCAATTACCTGATGTTGCTCTTCTAACGTTTTCATTTTGGCCGCCATCGCCAATATTTCTTGATCCCTTCTTTGTATTTCAAGACGGAATTCGTCCAACTTAAATGCCAACCAAGGTAGAATTTGGAAAAAATAAATTTCAATATATTAATTTACTGTTACACAGCGTATTTGTTTGTGTGTATTTTAAAGAGAGAATTTCAGTTCTCTAACGTTGAATGGCAATGAGAAATGTGTGCCTCATTTTTACTTTTTTTTTTTTTCAATGTAACACCAGAGAGTTATGGGCGCTAAAAAATGCATGAAAATGATGAAAATTTGATAAATGTTTAACGATTGAGAGAAGAAGATCGCGCGTTTAAGATACATAGAGCGAAAAAGAGAGAGTGCGCATATGAGCGGGAATATGAAAGTGCATTCATGATGAGATGAATGAAGATACACATATTTGTTGTTATTTATAACTCTGTACTCTGTATGCGCTTGTGAAAGACGAACAAGTTGAATTCGAAAATTTGGTTGCTTGACTTTTTCTTGCATAAACGCCGAGTCAGGCGTTGACAAACTTTATTTACTTGTGAGCGAAAATTACAAAGTTCGTATAATTCATTTAGATTTTTGTTTTTTGTTTTTGTGTAGACGAAGGTGCAGTAGTGCGCTTTACAATTTCCAATTGTGTAAATTTTGTATGCATATAGTTTCTATATACATATACGATTGCTTTTTTTGATGTTTTCTTTTTGAGTACCTGTTAGTTACTGAAATCAGCTAAATTTTTGTTTCAGTGTATGTGAGTGGGTGGTCAGTATATTCGAAATCGTAAACTGCTTGTGGGTGTACTACAGAGAGTAAGCATTGCCAAAATGTATGAAATATTTTGTTAGGGTTTAGTTTTTTAATTAATTTTATTTTTATTATATTTCAATAAAATTTGAAGATTAATTATAATATTATTTTTTGTATTCACCTTTTGTTTTTTTTTCGTTTGTCTTTAGTAATATTAATTACAATCTTTTATTGATTGTTTCGCTAAATTTTTGAACTCAGCGTATGTATGTATGCATTGCATGTATGTATATGTATTCATATATGTAAATTTAAATATATTATAAATACTGCTTTGTAATTTAATATACTAGTAGATTCAATAAATGCTTCAGTTAGTTACTTTGAATTTTATTAAAGAAACATTTTGCGATATTTGCTATTTGAAATACTTTTCAAAAGGCGAATAAAAATGATGTAGAGAAATGTTTGTGATTTGTAGAAACTCAGGTTTCTTATCATTATTCAGGGTTTCAGTTGTTCTCTATTAGTAGCGAATTAAAATACTTTTCATAGAAAAAGTTAAATATTTTGCTTCACTCAGAAGCGGGTTTTAAATGATAAGAAAGTTGCTTTCGAATTTTGGTCCTCAAATTAAAGGGAGTTTTCTAAATTGATTTCCCAGGTGTATTTTACTTTACCTAAATAACAATATCTTGTATACTTGACAAATATCGTTTGAATTTTATTCGAATTTCTAGCGAACGTTTCCTTTCTGCGGATCAGTGACAAACCCAAATAGACTACAAAGAGAGTCAATAGGCGCCCCCCGGCCCATGTTCACATCTTTTTTAAGCTTTCTTTATATTTTGTGCAGACGTTCATACCATAGAAGTTCTCTTAGTTAGCGTAACATTGTTTTGCAACAGTCACGCCGGAAACATATGTACCTCACGGCAAAACTCTTTAAAGAAGTTATAAGCCGCGCGCTCGCAGAGCTTTTTAAGCTTTCTATAAATTTTGTAAAAGCCCTCGATGCTCATTCCCAGAAAACCTAGTATGTAATGTTGAAAAAAACTTATCTAATATTTTCGCGAATCGAACTAAGTATGTTAGAATTCGATTAGAGAGTGATTAGAAAAATACTAGACATTAGAAACCAATTTAAATAAAATTTTTCTCGATATCGATATCCCTATTTGTATAGATATTTCGCTATTCGGTTTCAAGTCTTCGAACTTGGAAAACAAATTAGAATGCGAATCGTTTTCTAATCATTCTCTAGCCTAATTTTTTTTTGGTGTACTGGTTTTAAACTTTTCTAGGATTATCCATGGATACAAAGATAGCAAAATCTTCTTTGATCAACACTTTTCTTTTTTTAAACTGGTGAGCTTTCAAAGCTTTATATACTGATAAAAACTGACCTAAATGCACTTCAAACTTTTTACGTACGTAAGTATTAGTTGATGATACCTGTAAGTATTGGCTTAGTTGTTAACTTACTTCGAAAAAGGTAATTTTTTATCTAGTGAGCTTTCAATTATTACATAGCTTCTCACTGTTCTGGGACTAATTTAAGCATATATAGGTCATTGCTGCATCCAACGAAAATGCCAGTATACGTCTGCTAAAATCGATTTGATCCACTTTGTATAGCCGCGTGAGCTTACTTTGCCCATCACTGCTATAATCGACAGCTTTTCCCAATCATCAGCGACTTTGACTAAATACCCGTAGCCTTTCAGGGATATTCAGGCAACGGCCTTTCAACTCACCACAGTCTTTTGAAAGACGAAAGTCATTCGTAAGACGATTGTCCATTCTGGCAACTATGTATATTGAAAGCTCTTTTCTGAATATTTGAAATAAGTTTTCTAAAAAATAAATTAATTAAAAAATATATATTTCTTTTTAAAAATATAACCAATTAAAAGAAAGTTAAAAAACTTAAAATATAAGAAAAAAATTCATAAAATAAGTTCCTGAAAATTTAATTAAATTATTATTTTTTTAACAATAAAACAGAAAATTTAATTAAAATAAGAAAACAATTAATATATTTCTTTTTAAAATAATGAAATCAAAAAACCAAAAAAAAAATAAATCAAAAATAAAAGCAAATAAATGTAAAACAAGTAACTAGGTTTCTAAAAATTAAAGAAAATTTAAATTATATTTTTCTTTTAAAACAGTAAAACCTTAAAAATAAAATACAATGAAATTAAAAGAGACAAAAAAACGCAAGATATGTTTCTTATAATGTTTTGAATTTATACTTTGAATATGAATACGAATATGAATATATGTTTTTCTGTTGAAAACTATAAAATCAAAAATTAAAAGAAAACAAAAACCGGCGCCCGAGGACTAGACATTTGGGTCCCTCGAGTGGCATGACATGGCTTTGCTCACCCAGTCACTGCGACTGTTGGTAAAATAAGTTTTTCATCATGAAATTTGGCAAGGGAGCTTTTTATACAAGACTCCCGCCCAGGGTGTGAATTTCAAAATACTTGCAACTATCTTAGACAGAAATGTCCCATTAAAAAGGTTTAATACTAAAAAATTGCTGGTTATTACAAGAGCACGATTGAAGCTTTCTTATGAAGAAAGTCAATTAACTTATGTATCTATTACTTTGGAATCTGCAGAAATAATACCTTTAACGTATTTTAAACGAACTAATGTTGAGCAGAGGGAGCTTTTATACTGTGACCAACTAAATAAATACTTAAATAAAATGTAAATAAGCTTGGTGGGCGTTCCTATAAATTGACTAACTCGGTTGCACGTTGCCTTTTATAGCAAATATCGCTTTTTGTAAATAAGTATGTACATACATAGATTTTGTGTGTAAGTAAGAATTAATTATTTTATACTGTTTATCAACTAAACTGCCTATAACGGAACTTAAAACTTAATGAAATGTTATATTACATACATATTTACCTTTTTTTTGTAATTTCACCATATGTATTATGCATGTTTGTATTTGTATGTACGCATACATACGCACAATTTTGCATTCGCTTCTTTGTTAATGTGTAGAAAGCTTAACATTTCGTCCTTTACTAAATCACTATCTTCTAATTACATACTATCTACTATGCATTACATTTAGGCTTGTATGTATGTATTTGTGTATATGCTAATCAAAAAGAATAACAGTCAGTTTACATATACGTAAATAGTATCAATATACCATTAACGGTATTTTTGTTTAAATGCAAGTTGCTTTATTTGTATGTATGTAAGTAAATATGTATACAATTACACTGAATTATTGGCTAGTCTGCGCTATTTTCATTTACGAGTACCAGTATTATTGTATTAGATATACCTTTATGTAAAATGTATAAGCATACATATAAGTAAGTAGAATTTCTTGAGTATTTTCGTTAGTTCTGGTAAATTTGCCGATTTTATTAACAAGAAATTATATGTTTGTGTATATTGTATGACTTTGCATATCATAGCATAGATTTTTCGTTTGTAGAAGTTCGAAGAAATATCGTTGACTTTCGTTACTAATAGTTCTAGTTCGTCGAATTTGTTAGGCTGTGTGGAAATATTTCGTTAACAAAAATCGAATCTTGCGAAACTTTGCGGCAGCATTTTCAAAAACTAATCAATACTAAGTTCTTCAAAACATTGATCTTGTGTATAATTTTTTAAAATTTTGGATGTATGTATTAGGGTGGGTATTTTTTTTTTTGACTATGAGAGTATAGCGTATAATGCACAGAAAATTTGGGTCTAAAATCAATTTGGAGTTCGCAAAACTGCAAAAATAGGTTTTGAAGAAAATGTGAAAATTTTCACTGTTGCGCCCTCTGGAGGACGTTTTAAGTAAAAGATAAGCGCGGAACGGATTCCTCATACCAAAAAACCTCTATTCAAAATTTAAGCGCTTTTTTACGGCACTCAAGCAAAATAAATGCTAAGAAACCTATTTTCGCAATTCGCAACTCCAAATAGATTTTAGACCTGCAAATTTTCTTAGAATCTCAGAATCTTGGAATCTTTCTATACAAGACGCGCATAGTCAACAAAATCTTCCATATAAATTAACCCGCCCTAGTATGTATACTTGTAACCAGTTTTATGGGAAACACACTAACAATAGTTTGATGGACACAAAAATTAACGTTATTGTGAAAAGCACCATTATTAGGCCAGGCACTTAAGGCGGAAAAAAATTCCGCCCAGTTTAAAAAGGGTAACGAGCGTATCAGAAAAATACTTTTATAAATTTTAGTCAATCTCTGAATTTGACAGGAAATATTTTTTAATTAATTACAAACTATTGACAATTACGGCATCGCTGATAATATCACTGAAGAATTAAAAAAAAAAAAAAAATACAAGAAGTGATCGTAATTTTTTGAAACTTTGGTAGTAAAGTCCTACTTCTCGGAGATTTATAAAATGACCTTGGTTTTTTTCGTAAGGGTAACCAGTTTCAAAAAACCCAGGTTTTTATTACAGGTTAACAATTTTTAGTAAAGCGGTATTATTGTGATAATTTAAATAATGAAATCGGACTTTTTACCGATTACCATTAACGAAAAATCCGAATTTTAGTATCGGTTTCCATTTTGTTTTTTATATTTTGGGTAAAAATGGCTCTACTTATGAATTTAGTAATTTTTGAAACATTGCATAGTTTATATTTTTTTAAATACTGTAACGTCGGCAGTGGGAGTGGTTGTTATTCAATTACAAAATTTTCCAACACTTTTCTTAGTAACGCCATGAAATTTTATTTCGAAATTAGTAATAGATATACTAAAAATGCAAATTTTTCAAAATAAGTAACCGGGGTAAAAATCGATTTCAAATTTTTCAAAACAAGTATTTGGTACAAAAAAAAAACGATTTAAATTAATCAAAATTAGTAACCGGTACTAAAACCTTGGTTTTTCGAAATTCCTAACCGGCACAAATACTGTTTTTTTTTGTGAAATCACAGTGAAAATTTATTCAAAAAATTATAACCACCTTTCAAATTGAGATAAAGAACATTTTCTTATTTTGACTGAACTATTCTGAACAGCATGGTACCTTTTTTACCCTATGCAGAATTTTTTCCAGGTACACCTTCAATTTTTCGGCGCTGAAATCTTCAAAGTTATGGCGTACTGTCTCCAGCAGAATAAAAACGTTCTGCGAACAATTTAATGGAAGACACTCGTCAGAGGATAAGAGGTAGGCCTATTTGCTTAAAATGCCGAATATAATCATTTGAGAATGCCACAAAGTAAATATGGCAATGAAATTCCGGTCTTGCTGTAAAAAATCGATAAACTTGCAGAAGAAACGACAGATTAAAACCCATACGCATCTTGGATTTAAAACAGTTCCAGATAGCTAGTAGGCTCAAAAAATGGTCAAATTACGTCAAACATTGTAAAAGATCTACAAGCACAAAATTGAAGTCATCGAGATCGTAGGTAATCGTCGCAATTTTGCAAATTTGCAAGACAAAATGACATGCCATTCAAGTTTTGAGCCAAGCTTTCTATCAAATAGGCTTGAGTTTTCTAGGTTATGTTATAAAAATTCAAATTTACCGCAGTCGCATGTTATAGTTAAAAACTCTATGAGTATTTAGAAAAAAAGTTAAGATCAATGAAGCTTTGAGTAGTCAGCGAAATTTTGTCCCAACCGATGCTTTTCTTTCTGTTGCGCGACGCTTCTACCAACACTGATCTGGCACGGCCAAGTCTTTTTTTGTTTAAAATGGGAAGGGTCGTTGTAATCCTAGTTTTCTAATATTTAGTGCTGAAAAAAGAGATATAAAATATTCGCTGGAAAAACCTCACTAATAGTTTTCTGTAAACTAAAATAGTAAAACGTCTTAAAAAAAATTGTAGTAATCCGGTTAATGCTCTTTCTTTTTATAATTAAAAAAAGGCGCCTGAAAATATGCTACCCACAACTACAAAGTTTTTCTTATCTTAGTTGTTCGATAATATAAAAATTATTTGTTGATGTTGATTGAGTATTTCGACAGAATGCGCAGATGATGTACTTGTTGCATTCGAGTACTCATTTGTAGCTTTTGATTTATATACGTATGTAAGTAACTAAATATTTAGGTATATACAACACTTTGGGCAGTAAATTGTTACAATTGGAATAATAAAGCCTTTAAATGCGCACACAAGCTTAAAGCAAAAGTGTGTGGGTACATAAATATTTGTTTTAGTAAATTGCATTGGAAAAACTTTTTAGGTTGTTAGTAAAATATTGTTGAGGGGTAAATATTATTTATTTGGTTAACAGATTTTAAGTATAATCTTAAGAAGCAGCCATAGTATACGTGTTACTTAAATATTTCAGTTTTCAGATTCTTAATTTTTTATACGTACTTGTTTTTCAATGTATTATTAATCAATTACTAACCATTACAAGCTTATGCAATACAAGGTTTGCATGTCTGTTCTACACATGCATACATACATATAGTTTCGCTTTAGCTACCTTATACAAATTTATGTTTCAGTTGACCTAGAATTTTTTATTTGTTTTGTTTTTTTTTCAAAATCTTTACATCAAATTCTTCAACGTTTGCATTGCACTATGAACAACATTACATTACTTTTGTAATTGACCTTCATTTCTAATCACACTCTAGCTGGGGAAATTTTATTTTATTATATATTTTTTATTAATTGAATACTTTTTTAACGTTAAATTTGCATATTTTTTTGTTTGTTTTTGGGCACAAAAACTTATTTTCATAGTAAATGCTTTTTTTGTGATTTTTGTTTGTAAAAGGAAGCTTGCCTCTGGTTGTTAAATGGAAATTTTAAACGCCGATCGTTTTAAAGAATAACAATTTTTTTTTAAATACTTTTTTTAATTAATATTTTTTTTTTTTGGAAAAAGCTTATTTTAAAAATATTTTTTTTTTTTTTGTAATTTATAGCTGTATTAAATTATGCAATTATTAAAATTTATTAGAATTTTGGTTCCGTATTTAATATTTTGCAGAAAAAAGTCTATAAAGGAATTTCATATATACATACCTACGCATGCATTAGGATGGTCCTTAAAATGCCACCATAGTGGCGCATCCCTGTATTTTTTTCTAAATTCAAAATAACGATATCACCGAGATTTAAAAAGCTGAAAAGTTTAGGTGTCGCCACCAGGGTCATAAAAAATCATTTTTTTTTTTAAATCGCATAAATTTGACAAAATTTTAACTTTGACCTGCTATAATTCAGCGAGATTATGAATTTATACGAATAAGTTGCAATAATATGTCAGATTTCTCATATTTCAATTAAAAAAATTAGTCAAATTTTTGCGATTTAATTTTTTTTTAAATTTTTTAAACTCTGGTAGCGGCTCTTAAAAAGTTGTTTATAGTTTTGGAAACTTTCGTGGATGTCTTTAGTTTTTATGTGGAAAAAAATAGAGCGCCGCTCCGCACAAAATGTTTATGTTAATATTTGACGGAACACCCTAGCATTCATATACAGTCAGTCAATAAAGTTTATGTACAGCCAATTTTTTACAATACGGGCAACTATTTTTTAAATATTTTATTTTCAGATAATTTTCTATAAAAATTTGGTTAATTCTATAACAAAAAACCCATAAATCAGAGTTCCAAACCTTGTGCAAAATTGTTATTATACTAAAATTGAATGGGCTAAAAAACTGCATACTCAACTTTTGATATATTGAATGAAATTTTGCAGAATTTTCTTTAATTTTGCACAAGGTTTGGATCTTTGATTTTTGGGGTTTTGTTGTAGAATTAACTCTTTTTTTATAAAAAAATAGCGAAAAATAAAATTTTTAAAAAATAGTTTCCCGTATTGTAAAAAATTCGTTGTACCTAAACTTAATTGACTGACTGTATGTAGGTTAGTTAAACACCATTTTGGCGTTGTAATTTGAATTTTAATTAATTTTTAAGCTTAACATCGAAAGTAACAATTTTCAATAGAATAATACGCAGATTTTTTAACATTTCATAATAATTTGTTGTTTGTTTTTTTTTTTAACATATAATTACTCATATATACAGTCTTACTTGTTTTTCTTTGCTTTGTTTTACTTTTTGCTTCTGCTGTTACAGTGTTGCATTTGCGCCTGTTTTCTACAAGCATTTTATTCTGACGTTTTTGAGGCGCGCAGTCGGACACAGTTATTTATTAGCAAACACTTAATTATAATTTAAATGCATTTATTTATAACTTTAAATATTGTTTTTTCTTCTTCTTTTGTTTTGTGAAAATTGTCCTGAGTTCTCTGCAACTACTACAATTCAACCACGCAATTTCTTATTTTCTTTTCTACTTCATAATAAAACATACATATTTTCCCTTTCTCTGTCACTTCAATATATATATAACTAAGTAAAAGTAATATTTGCTGTTGGACTTGTAAGTTGACAACTCGAAAAAATTTGTTATTATTGTATAATAAGAAAATTATTAATTTTCTTAAAAATTGTTTTTTTTTTGTTAGCAGAAATCTATGCTTTTAATACAAGTACTTAATTTTTAATTTCATATACATTTGTAGATACTTTTTGAATAAGCAATTAATTAAGTAAATAAGTTTCATAAGTATAATAGTTAAGTTTTTCTAAGCATTCCCCTATTTTCTTCGACTATGTATACACGTATTTATGTCTGTATATATATTCATACATTTGTGTGTTTGTAATACACTAAAATGGCATGGCACATTCAATTGGTGTTTTACTCCTGTTTTCTTTGCTCTTTTTAGCCTTTAAATTAAAATATATATTAGGTAATTATGTTTGCTTGTATGCCTGTAGCTATACTACTGAAGATAACCGTAATTGGGAACATTTATATACCATCTAATTAAGTTATAAATGGTTAAAATACGATAACGTCAAAGCTTTCAAAAATCATGCGCATACGCCAGAGAACTGATTTTTTCAGATAGTGTATATATGTATTTTTTCAACAAAAAATTTTTTAACTAAAACCAAATCATGTACTGGGAGAATTATATTTAGTTGAATTGACTACGCTCGATTTTTCGGTGCGCTATATATTTATGAGCTCAAATGATTAATTTATATGTAGAGCTGAATGGCTTAAGATGGAGGAAATTAAATATAAAAAAAAATACCAACTGAAACACCTCATGCATATTTTTGATTTGAAATCAATTAAAATATCAGGAAACTACTACATACTATAAGTATTCAAAGCAAATATTTTTGTATGCGTTAACATCATTGCTCACAGCAGCGGTGGAATTTGCGTTAACCATTTAATTTATAATTTTTCATTAGAATCAGCCTTTTCCAAAATTGTTCGTTGCATAGGGGAGTGGCCAAAATTTGCATTAACGGGCAGCCGTAAGTGCGGGACCTTTTCGGGCCTAGTTCGCCACCAGTTCAGGACTTTTTCGAGACCGTAAATAAGTGAGGGTCTCACAAGGAACCCTTTGCTCACAAACATGATAAAAACAGACGCATTCATACAATTTGGTGTTACCAGACCAGCTGATTTCACAGCGAATTGATAAAAACATTACAAGGTAAAATAATTCTCTCAATTCGTCGGTTATGACTTTTCCGGGCGCTTGCAAGTGATTTTAAATCCAAACAAATTTTGTGGTTTAAGATTAGGAATGAGTAAATGTTTGTGAGTTTATGTTTTGAATTTAAAAATTATAATGTTTGCAGGCGTCATATGGCCTCTGAATGGTTTTATTATAGCTCACAAATACATTGATTCGAAATCTAAGGTAATATCGAACAACGATATTTAGCAATTTTGACCGTGCCACCAACGATACATTGATGTCGCCAGTGAATGCAGAGCAAAAAGTGAACCAAAAATTACGCTGAAGTTGGCATAACGCAAAACCGGTTTGTCTCCAAACCAAATTTGACAAAGAGGCGTGAGAAATTTGTTCCAAAATAAATCAGTACAAATCTCTTCAAATATCAATGCGGACTCTGAGCATTGCTCACTAGAAAATTTCAAAAACTTCTTCGCGAACGCAACATTATTCCAGACGTCATTGGAACATATGCCTTCTAACGACCATAAGATCATCATCCGAGCGTGTAAACGTGCCACTGGAAGTTATGGACGTCAATTTAATGCCCCACAATTGATGAAGTTACCGTAGTTTGTGAGCATGTTGAGGGCGGACGAAGTACGTGGGATCTGCTGGCATAAAACTTAATACAAAGCCGTAAAACGCTTTTCCAGTAGGATATATTGTGGTCATGACTGTCTTAAATACATTTTCTTAAGATTTTGAAATTAAAAAGGAATAAGTCTAGATATATACTAAGACATTTTTTAAACGTGGCAACTATTTTGACAGCCCTTTTCTGTCTTTCGAAAAACTATTTGAAAGGCCTGTTAACGAGGAGTTTTTAGCGTTATTCTGTTAGCAACAAATTTTCTAAAAATTAAACGAAATTAAGAAAATATATGTTTTTATATTTAAAACAATAAAAACTAAAAACTTGAAGAAACTTCAATTCAGAAAATAAAAATAATTTAAATAAGTTCCTAAAATTAAATTAATATTACAAAATTATGTATTTTTTTAATACAATAAAATCTAAAAATTAAAGAAAATTCAATTAGATAGAAAAAAATAATTACGAAAAAAAGACAAATAAATTTCTAAACGCTAAATGTAATATCTTTCTATTTAAAATCATATAATCTTAAATAAACTGAAAATTACATTAAAACGGAAGTAAGTTAAAAAAATAAAAAGTAATAATAAAAAAGTTCCTAAAAATATTAAAAATTATTTTTATTGAATTTAAGATATGTATGCGCAATATATAAAAACTAAAAGAAACTTATATGAAAAAAAAAAATACAAAAATAAATAAATAAAAATTAAATGAAAAAAAGAAAGAAAAGAAAAAAAGAATAACATAAGTTTCTAAAAACTAAAGGTTTAACAAAGGCTTCTTTTTAAAACAACAAAATTTAATAATTAAAAGAAGAAAAAAATAAAAAGATAAAATAAGTTCCCAAAAATTTTATGAAATTGAAAATATATTTTGCGCTTTAAAATAATATAATCTACAAATAAAAAGAAACCTAAATTAAAAAAGAAAATAAGTAAAAAAACAAAATGTATTTCTAAGAAATAAATGAAATAAAAAATGCATGTAAATGAAATAAATAAAAAAGTTAATTTATTTTTCCTTTTCAAATAATAAAATATAAAAATTTTGAGTAATTAAAAAAAAAAATATTAAAAAGGGAAATAAAATCCGCTACCCGAAGGCTCGAAACTCACTCGACCAGTGCTAACTACTGTTGGAGCAGCGTAAACAAAATGATATACAATTGCTTTCTGTCAAAGGAGTTTTTCACCATGAAAGTTGACAAGCAAGCTTTTTTGTAAGACTTTTTTGCCAGAATAAAGAAAATATTTCAAACCATCTTACCTACTGTCTTTCAGTTGGCTCACAAAAGACTTTCAGTTATCTTAGCCAGAATTTCGCTGTTACTATTTTAAACAAGAGAACTGATTATTTTTTATTTTGTATTTGTGAGGCTGTTTCAATAAAAAGTTTTATGTTTTTTCGAGGACGTTCAGATTTTTTTTCGATATTTTCGGGATACTTCGTGTTTCAGTGTTCCGGGTGTCTCGTAGAATTTTTTCGGGACTTCTTCAATACTTTTTGGGGCATTCTCGAAACTTTTAGGGATTTTTTCAGAACTGATTGGGATTTTTCGAGAAGTGGTTTTTCAGGAAATTTCTGTTTCAAATGCGCACTTATTTTTACGTGGTTTTTTTGGATGCCCACAAAAAAAAAAAAAAGGCGAAAAATAACAGATACTAGATACATGTGACTTGCTCAATAAAATAAAAATAAATTTTTTGGGTTTTATTATAAAACTCATACTCTGTACCATCTTTGCTACTGACAGATAGAGGTTAAGAGGAGCATGTTGCATTTAAAGTTAATGTAAAGAAAACAGGCATGCATTACAGCTCACGCAGTTTAATTGTAAATATTTAACTATATTGGGTTCGAATATGAAACTCTATTAATTTTTTGTTGAACGTAACTGCGTAGCGCATTGAGAATAAAGTACGTAGTCAAAGAAAACAATTTGGAGTAATTACCTGCTCCTAACCATTGTTCAATATATTATTAGGTTCCCACCTACATACATACTTATGTATATAGTTGTCTAGCTACACATTTAAGATTTACGAGTATATTGGCATTTTGTTGAAGTATGTAAGTACATATGAATGTCGCATCTGTATACTAAATATGTTCCATTTATTACGTATTTATGTACACCTACATATTCTTGTATGTGTGTATAAATGTTGATTACCTTTAGATATTCATTTCACTAAATAAGTATTTGACTATTTCGCGTTTGTCATTACGACTAAATGCCTTCATTAGCACCATTTTTACGAGTATGATGAGTATACGACAGGCTATGTATGCATGTATGTATTTAGGTATATGTATATTTATGTATTATATTAAGTATTATATTGTATATGTATGTATATGTATGTAAAAGCATTTATGTATATGGCAACAAGATAACGCTCATGTACATATACATATGCACTGAAGTATATACATACATATGTACCTATATCGGAACATATATATTATTTTCGATATAACTGCTTTGTAGTTGCTTTTAATGCGCTGATTTCTCAGCTTAATACTCGTTGTATCTGGCTAGATATTGGAAATTTTTTCTCCACGCTTTTGTTACATTTTTACGATAATCTAGATACCATGTAATTACGAGTAACTAAGTATGTATGCTTGTATGTATGTATGTACGTATAGAGTATGCGCATGATATGTGAAAACATTATGCTTAATATTCTTCAGCAATTTCGTAGTACGCTTTATACATATGTACATATCTAAGTACTATGTATGTATGTATGTACCTATGTACGGAGTATACGAGCAATATACGTACTCCTGTGATGTTAGTCGCATGTTGTTGCATTACAGCTGTAGTTGTAGTACGGACTCAGTACACAAATTAACTAAACAAACTGGGTATTAGTTAGTTATGTATGTATGTATGTAGTTAGTAGGGGGTATAAAAGTATGTGTAGAGGGGGTGAGGGATTTGGTCTCCTTACTGCAGGACCCTAATCTAACTAAAAATTGCGAACATTCGATCGCCTCCAATATACAGCACTCGACGCTAACAAAAAACAGTTCACTTCATTCCGTGCAATGTCGGGTCATAATCAATCATTTACCAATTATTTGTGGCTGTTCGGGTGCACCAATTCGTTTAACGTTTCGCGCGTTTAAGCGCCGCTCGTTCGCAGCGTCTCAGTGTCGCAGGGGTCGCTTGGTCTCACTCCAATTGCTGTTGATGAAGAACTACGAGTATATGTATATGCATGTATGTATGTATGTAAGTAAAGGAACAGCGTAAATGCAAGCAGCTCTTCTCATGTCGCACTCTGATTGCACGTTTTTCATTTTTCCCCAGGCCTAATCGTTTTTCACTAATTTATTTATTATTAATTTTAAACTTGCTAGTAAGTTTGTTTCTTTTGCTTTGCTTGAGTGCTGCGGAAATTTCAATTCTTGCCAATCTAAGAATTTTGCTTGCAGCCAATTGCTTTGTTTTCTAAAATTACTTTGTTAATTTTGATTTTGCATAATTTTGTTTATGTTTCTTCCAGTTCGTTAACTAATTATTAATAATCCTCTAATTTCAATTTCGCATTTTATATTTTGTCAATCAATCTACCAATTTTTTTCGGCTCAATTTCACACTCATCCGCTTGCGCTTGTTCTATGCAATAAAGTACAGCACGCACTTAGTTTTCATTTCAGCTGCTGCTGTTGTTGTTGTTGTTGTTCTAATTATTGTTGTTGTGCCCATTGCTGTACATTGCAGTAACTAGTTGATGTTGTTGTTGTTTTTTTTTTTTTTTTTTTTTTTTTTTTTTTTTTTTTTTTTTTTTTTTTTTTTTTTTTTTTTTTTTTTTTTTTTTTTTTTNAATTTTTTTTTTTTTTTTTTTTTTTTTTTTTTTTTTTTTTTTTTTGTAACTTAACCTTAGGAGTCTAATGATAGCGTATCTACGTCAAATTTAAAACTTACTTGTCGTTTATGCTCGGGTGGCAGTTTCGGATAGTCTAAATCTATTTTCGAATATGGCGACATATGATGATGGTGATGATGGTATGGTGTGCTTGTATGATGGCTTAATGAGGCTGATGTTGTGGGATGATGATGGTGGCTGAGATGCTGCTGGCTGGCCAAATGGCTGAGGTGATGTTGATGCGTTTGTGCTTGTTGTTGCTGGTGCAGTTGTTGTTGTTGTTGTTGTTGGTGAAGTTGGTGATGATATGACGACGGCGCAGTATGTATGCTATCATATGCCGCTGCCGCTGCTGCTGCTGCTGCCATGCCCGCCGCCCCACTTGTCACGCCGCCAACGCCACCAACGCCACCGCCTGCACTTAGTCCGCCGCGCCCAGTCAGCCCCGCATCGTCTAGCGCGCTGCTGGTGAGTGTTGCCGCAAATGGACCACTCGTTTCGCGCAACGCCGCCAACGGATGCGTTTGCATGTGATGCTGCTGCTGGTGCACGTGGTACTGATGCAACGGATTCAGCTGCTGCTGCACCGAGTGGTGGATGTGCGCCGACGGGTGCTGGGCGCCGGGCGGCGGCAGCTGGTGTGCATAATGTTGTGTGCCTGCAAATTGCTGTTGCAAATTGTAGGCTAACGGATGCGGATGCGTTGCTGCCTGTGGCTGCTGATAGTATTGCGATATTGCCGGATTGGAGGCGTGCAGCGAGGGCATTAGACTGCGCTGCTGCAGCAACGTATTCATGCTATATGGCATGTCGCTTTGACTGAATATGGACTGAGAGAATGGATTCGCATAACTACTACTACCACCAATACCACTAACACCACCTGAAGTGTATTTGCTCGGATAGTTCAAGTAATTTAAATTTGACACTGAGTAGGCGGGCCGCAATAGCCGTCCGCCGCCCAAGTGACCACCGGTGGCCGCTTGTTGTGCTGCCATTGCTGAGGCCGCAGCCGCCGCCGCCGCTGCTGCTGCCGATTGCTGTTGGGCTGCTGCCGCTGTGGCCGCCGAAGACGATGCATACGGCTGGAAGTACATATTCGGTTGGGATGAGAAGCTCGCCGACATCTGCATGAGGTTGTCGTTGAGATATGGCGGCGATGTATCGCCCGGATGTAATGTGGGATAGCTGGAGATGATGCGGCCGGGATAGCTGGAGAGCGGTGTAACCGGTTGGGTGGCCTGTTGCATGCGCGCATGTTGGTTAAGTATCTGGGAGGAGCGCGAAATGGATTTGTGTGCCTCATTTAAGAGATTGACTATATTCGAAGAGGAGGACTGATGCATTTGTGGCTGATAGAGGCCATAGTAATCGTTCATCATCGATGCTGATGGTAGACCAGCAATGCTGTAACGGCGACGACGTATCGGCGATGGATGTTGAGCGTAGTAGCCGGTGGCGCCGACCGCCGCTGTGGGATCGTATAGGTAACTGGACGAGCCGGTGGGGCCGAACATGTCGTAGGCGCTGGGGGGTGGTGGTGGCACCGCACCAATACCGAGACCGTAACCGCCGCCAGGCGCGTAATATTGGCCAATAATGTCCGGTAGCGGCGGACTTCCGATCGTCGGGCCGTATGCGCCGTACATCTGAAATGGGCGATTTGAAAGAGTTTTTGCTTGGGTATTTGGTTTGTTTGTTTATTTTTTGTTTGTTAGGGTGTTTGGTTGATTGGTTGGTTTGATATTATTTGCTTGTTTTTTGTTGTTAGGTGGTAGTTTGCTTGGCTTGATTGCATTTGTTTTGTTGGTTGTGGAGGAGGAGGAGTAGATCAATAAGAAGAAGAAGTGGCAGAAGAAGAATAGCGTTTTTCTGCTTGTAATTTTGGTTGGCCTTACACTCGCTATCGGCTATTGGCTTGTCTGTTTATTCAGACAAAGTGAGCGAGTTCAGCTGAAATGATTTATTTATTTTTTTTTTTTTAATTTTGTTGTTGAAAAGGTTTTGGTATCCTTTTGGATATGGCTACGCTTCATTCACCATTTAAACTAAACGCTTATGGCGCTTTTGGTTTCTTTTTACCGCCATAGGCGTTGACATGAATCTTTAAATCACACTTAAACACACAGTAGTTGCTAAAAGTATGTAGTATGTATTTATGTGTTGAAATTTTCGCATACCGAACAAACACTTGAGCCAAACAAAATCATAACTACATATAACATATTTGTCAAGTACTTGCACACTAAATTAATAAAATATTTATGTATTCAACTGCATACTAAATAATTGTCTGGTACTTGTACTTGTACTGGTACTGATAAGGTTATGGTACTGTTAACGTTTAATAAACTTTAGTGCTATGCTTTTGGTTTTCATTAATTGTTTTTATTTGTTTGTTTTTTCGGTCTCTCTTTTCATCATATTCATCACCAAAATTTCAGATTTTGAGCGAACACTTACGGACTATTGGCCCCATTAACTTTTTTCTTAATACTTTTTGTTTTTTTTGCTTAATTAGTTTTTTTTTTATATAAAAAGACGAATAGTTGTTTAAGAAATTTTGTTGTTTTTGCGCAAAATAATTGCAACTGGTATACTTGCATAAAAAAAAATATAAATTATTTTCCGTTCAATTCAGCTGATTGACAAATCAGTCTTATCAATTGTTGTGCTTAACAGTCTGGCTGCTTGCGTACTTTTTTTTGTTATTTACAATTTGTTTTTTTTTTTTAATCGATATTTTGGTAGTTTACGAAATTTCGAAATATCACGTGAGTTTCAGCTAAAATACGAATACTAATTTTAAGTAAAAACTAATTTAAAGTATTTTGCTTAATTTACAATAATGTTTTGTAATAACTTTGTTTAAAAGCTTTTAAGTATTTTATATACACTTAAAGGCATTGAAGTGGAGGGAATTGAAAAGGACTTGAGAAGGATTGTGATTCATAAAATTTATTTTACATACAAAATTGTTTTTAAGTTGGTTCGATTTAAGGTAATTGGTTTTATTTGGCAAGCCTCTCTGCAAAGTGTGGCTACATATTGTTGTGAGTAAGTAAGTGTAGATCTTCAAAAACAAAAACAAAAAAAAAGTAAAAAAAAAGAAACTTTAAAATTTAAGAAGGCACCTAAAGTTTTCATTTGTGAAGCGTAAATTGTGCTACTATTGTACAGCTGTACGAATTTTTCGCATAAACACTGTGTGGGAGAGCAGCTACGCTCGAAATTTTTGTGTGTGTGTGGGAGCGCAAGTAGCTTAAGGGTCCCATATACAGTACCAACATGCTCGGCCAGTCAAGTTGTGGTACAAGAACTTTTTTTCAATGGAAGTTTTTACACAATAAACATTAAGTGACTTTTGAGCAAAAAATAATTTATATTTTGAGTGCAATCCTTTGAACGATATTAGCGAAAGAATTACCATTGCCATGCGTGCGCTTTTTCTACCAAAGTAAGTAGATTTCTTTTTTACTTGGTAGGTTGGTACGTTTAAAAAAATTTTAGTAGATTTTCGTCACATAAGAAATAAAAATATGGACTTATCCATAAATGATGGTTAAAGATACTTAGGTTTGGGGCTTTTTTCCATTTAAATCAGCTCTTTTGAAGCTTGAAATCGGTTAAGAGTAGCGGTTTGTCCGCGGGCAAAGCTCTTTTAAGCTTTGTATACATTTAGTATAGAAAGCTTCAAAGAGCTTTGCCCACGTGGCAAGCGAATGCCCACTACCGCTCAAATGATGGGTTTTTCGTTCTAAGAAATCACTCCAAAAACTGGCGAATTCTTGGGGTGAGGCCTGTAGTTTCTTGTTTTTAATTGTTTGTTAGTGCCTTGAACTCCAATTTTCTTAATGATTTCTCCCTAGTCTGCCCGTGAACCAGCTAACGTATGAATTTACGTAAAGTTAGAGTGTGGAAAACAATGTTTATATGCCGTGTATGCCAACTGATTTATAGGCAATGGCACTTCCGATTTTTCCAATAATACCTAACTGGTATTTCAGGAATTATACCAGAAAATGGCTGGAGCTACTAAATTGCTTAGAAAAGTTGAAGAACATATAGCCCCTTTATGAGACAGGTTGTTTTTGATCAGTTTGGCATCATCTTGTCCTTTGACAAACAGGAAAGACTGCGTTTTAATGGATGTACTGTGCTCTTTCCTCGTCCGGGATTAGTCCATGGTATTCTTCTCTTAAAGATTTATAATAATAATAATAATAATAACCCAAACGGTTTTACCCTCCTTTCTCGCCTATTCGCATTACGCAGATAGTACCTTAGGTCATGCGTTTTGTAATCCTCATCGTGCTTAAAGACACGGAATGTAGTTTGAGGCACTACTTAAATACAAATGTCTGTGAAAATTTTGGTAGGTTCGGGTCTATTTTAAGGGAACTTGTTCTGCACCATATTTTTTAAGAAATGAGTTTTGTACCTCCATGTTGGTGTGTTGTAATGCTTGAAGCTCGTTGGCGCAATTACTCGATTGCGACAGCATGCTGGTGTTGTGCACAGGGCCCCTTAGGCTAAAGTGCTTTGGTAAAAAACTCGGTACTTAAGAGTCTTTGAAATTGTGTGTTGTGTCTCAGAACTGCATGAATGGCGTGGTGTGCTTGTGTACGTATGTATGTATGAAAGAGTATGTGTGCGTGTGTCGAGAGTGCCAATAAATGCATGATTAATGATTTTGTGCGGCATATGGCATGTGACAATGAGTAAAGAAAAACCTGTCGTGACTATTTTCGATTTCCTTCAAATATTTGGTATAAAAATCCATGCGTTTCACCGCCGCCCCGTCACCGCGCTTTAAGATTGTGATGCGCACAGACTTTGACTTTAAATTATTTTAATAAAAATTTTTCTTTGTTTCGAAAAAAAGAAAACTCATTAAATTACCATAGTTTAAATGCATTTAAGATGAACGTGCAAAAATATATGTAGGTACGTGTGTGTTCTCTTTACTGTTAGTATCAGTAAAATACACATGGAAAAATTAAGTGGAAAACATTTTTAAAGAATTTTTATATAGAAAGTTAAAAGAGAGAAAGAGAGAGTGTGTGTGAAAGTAAACACAAAAATTGAATGAAGACAGACAGCGACAGTAACAGCCAGAGACATAGAGCCAATAAAAGTAAAATATTTAACACAACATGTATGAAGACAACAGAAGAGAAAGAGAGAGCAAATTAACATTTGGTGGCAACCACAAGCAAGTGTAAGGCTATATGTGGGTGATTAGATATTATATTTGTTCCAAAATTCATTGAGTTATATGAATTTATTTAATTTTTTTTAGAGTGTATGAGAAATGCTTATGAAAAAATATTTCCGCCATTTTATAATTGATGGCTGACCAAATGTGTGTGTGTGTTTTTTTGTTGTGTTTTTGTGCGTTTGGGTTTGTGTGCCGTTTGTTGCCTAATTGTTGTTTACAGTGGGCTTTTTCGCTTAAATTCGATGAGGAGAATTTTTTCTTTAACGAAAATGAGATTTTCATTTCTGTAGAAAATGCAACATTCAAACGGTTCATTCATTATTCAACAGAGCTATAAGACAACGCAATGCTAGTTAATGCTGGTTGTGACCCTTTCCAGGGGTGCATCTGTGTCTATTGGCGAGTTGCGTAACTGAATAAATAGTGACCATATGTGACAGTGGTGTGGCTAAGTTGTGCGATTGATCGATTGATTGACTAGTTTTTTGTTTTTGCTTGATTTGTGGCTTATTTACATATTTAATTGCTTGATTGCACGACGACTAGCCGGCTTTTCTAGCTGCCGAATGGGTGGGTGGCTGACTGGCGTAAACTACTTTAATCAATTCCGTTTTTTATTATACTTTGGGTGCTATTCAGCTGCTTATTTACTTGCTTGCTTGCTTGCTATCCTGCTTGTTTTAGGAGCAATTGTGTGTTTAACTTGCTTTTGAATTACATATTTAAGCTTTTGGAAATCTAAAAATTTTCTTGTTCCTAAAATTGAATTTGCATTTGGTTCCACTTTGTGTGTATCAACAAATTTGTTAATTATGTAAATATATAGAGTTATATATATTCATATGTAATAAGTTATATATTTATATATATATATATATACAAAACCAAAAAGTAATATATATATTTTTCAATTATATATACTTGTAGTATTAGTTAAGTTGAAAACAAATATCGGTAGTTCAAATCTGGAAGTGATATATGTCTACTCTGAATTTTGGAAAATTCCATTGATTTATTTGCTGCATCAACACGGGCTACAAGAAATTACTGTTAACTATTTTATCATTTTATCGTTCCATTGAGTTGTTTTACCGCACACATCAGTTTTAATTTTCCTATATAAATAATTAATATTTAACGCTAGCTCTTATTTGAAGTAAATACGTTTGGTAACAGTGTTGCATGTTGTGGTAGTATTTCAAATACCAAATATAGTTTAAGTGAAAAAATTCAAGTATATTCAAACAGACAGAGAGAGAGAGTGAGTGAGAGAGATTAACGGCGCATACATTTATCAAGTATAAAATATTTATTCATTCAGCAAAAACTATTACAAAAGCATATTGTAAACATTGTCAGTTACCGTATTGAAAAATTTAAAGAATGATTGGTTGAAAATTACAAAAAAAAA
>NW_016157180.1:65400-176340 GCF_001687245.7 Rhagoletis zephyria
AACAGAGGAAGAGGAAGGCCTCCTCTGCGTTGGAAAGACCAGGTGGAGAAGGACTTGGCTTCACTTGGCATTTTCAATTGGCGTCAGTTAGCACAGAAGAGAAATGACTGGCGTGCTGTTTTGGACTCGGCCAAAATCGCTTAGGCGGTTACTGCGCCAATTAAGAATAAGAAGAAAACCATTTTACCGTTATTTTACTTAAAAAAAGGTTAAACTTAAGATTTTACGACAGTTAACACGTCATGTGAATTCCCTAATTATGTTCGTACTGATTCCTAATGCGCATTTAGAGGAAAAGATGCTAGCTGAGTGGAAGTCAGCGCACTAACTCAACTCGGCGTTGAGTTACCCACCTTTAGCCCAAATACCTGAAAAGAAATGAGCTTTTTTTTCATCTGGAGGTTGGAAACACATGCGAAAAGGAGCTGTATGTTGTGAGAACCATATCCACATTCTAGGCAGATGTTTCCCACTCCTGAATTTCAATACATCAGGGCAATTTGTTACAAGCTACGATCAAGGAGCAATGCTGGCCTGGGTAACGGCGCAAATTTTTTGGCGCTGACACACTAACTCCAGCGCCACTGTCGGAATCAGCACAGTGTGTTGACGCAATGGCGCCTCTTCNTATATATATATATATACAAAACCAAAAAGTAATATATATATTTTTCAATTATATATACTTGTAGTATTAGTTAAGTTGAAAACAAATATCGGTAGTTCAAATCTGGAAGTGATATATGTCTACTCTGAATTTTGGAAAATTCCATTGATTTATTTGCTGCATCAACACGGGCTACAAGAAATTACTGTTAACTATTTTATCATTTTATCGTTCCATTGAGTTGTTTTACCGCACACATCAGTTTTAATTTTCCTATATAAATAATTAATATTTAACGCTAGCTCTTATTTGAAGTAAATACGTTTGGTAACAGTGTTGCATGTTGTGGTAGTATTTCAAATACCAAATATAGTTTAAGTGAAAAAATTCAAGTATATTCAAACAGACAGAGAGAGAGAGTGAGTGAGAGAGATTAACGGCGCATACATTTATCAAGTATAAAATATTTATTCATTCAGCAAAAACTATTACAAAAGCATATTGTAAACATTGTCAGTTACCGTATTGAAAAATTTAAAGAATGATTGGTTGAAAATTACAAAAAAAAAAAAACTTACAGCCTATTTTCACATAGTCTTGATTGCAGTTTACGGATAATATCAATACAAATTGTATATAAAGTAGAAAATGTCCTTATTATTTTTCCTTAATACTTAGGGGATTCACAAGACGTGTTAAGTGTCGTAAAATTTTAAGCTTACGATTTGTTTATGTAAAATAATGATTAAAATGGTTTTTGAGGATTTCCAACTACACCGAAATGTTTTTAAACTGATATAAACTATACAATTAGCTCCCACTAAAACNAAATACAACAAACCAATCATTTTCACATTCAGAAGACAGCGACGAATTCTAGCAACACCACCTTGTATAAATTCGCCTTGTGCTGCAAATTTTACAAGAGACACTTCTATTTCGGGTGTTCTTTGCTGGTTCTTTGCGACACCCGGTGTTGTCAGTTTTCCGATGTTGAACTACTTAAGTTGAATTAATACAAGGTGGTATCGGTTGGGCAAAACCAACTCAAATATACCCAAGTTCAAAACCCAAAAATACAACAAACACATAATTTTCACATTCAGAAGGACCGCAGGTAATTTTAGCAACACCACCTTGTAAAAATTCGCCTTGTGCTACACATTTTACAAGTGACACTTCGCTGTGTTCTTTGCGCCGCCCGGTGTTGTCAGTGTTCCGGTGTTGCTGGCGTCATTGCGTCACTGAGTTGTGACAATCGGTATCGGCGCCAGTAACTCAGCTCTCGGTATCAGCGCAATGGCGCGGCGCCGCACTGTGTTACCCACGGATAAGGAGCATAGTCCTCAAGATATTGTGGCAGTTCACAGTTCATATTTTGATGAATTCGACAAAAAAATCGAGTTTTATCCTGATCCTCCTGCGCCACGTGAGGCCAAATGAGGCGTAGATTTCAAGGAAAACATAGGCAGAAAAGAAACCCGAAATACATTATTTCTTAGCAAAGAAGTTTGTCACGAAATAGGGCCCCTAGAGACGTATTCAAGGCCTAAAACAAACGGCCGGATTGCAAATACAAATTATTTATAATAAAAGATAGTTGTCCGTCATTATTTGTAAAGATACCTTTATTAAATGCGGCAACATGAACACTGCTTAGGAATCAAAGTTCAAAACCATTAAATGCGCATTAAGACCTTAATATGACCTCTGTATAAATCTATTTTTAAGCCACTTTCAGGCGCTTTCAACTGTTGACGTAGAATAATGAATTTTAATTAATAATTTTGTGTTTAAATTTTCTTGTATTTTTTTTATTATTTATTTGGTTAACCATGAATACAATTGTCAATAATAAAAACTACAGAATTTTAATTTCTGCAATACTTTTGTATAAACAACCGGGCTCTAACAGCAAATTTAACGAAAGCAATTTAAGTGAAAAATGATTGTAATTTTTTTAATTTTATATGGAAATTAACAGAAAATAAAAAATCATTTTCAACTTAAATTGCTGATGTATCAGGAAGTAGATATTCCTATATTTCGAAAATAAAACAGGCCTTAAAAATTAAACCGCAAAATAATATATTTGAGTTACCTCGAACACTTAACATGAATTAAACCTAACAGCGTACTTTACTGCAATTAAGCTTTCGGTGGAAATAGGCTATTATTTTTCAATGTACATATGTGCTAATGTGACTCGTACATAAGTCCAAAAATTTACTTTTATTCTTCATTTTCAATTCGTATCAAAAATCACTTCAATTCATTTCCGTGAAAATTAAATTTGTTCGCTAAAAGTTTTTAAAACAAAAGTTAACTTTGTTCGTTTGATTTGTCTTTGTTTCTATATATTTACTTTTCCTTTATGCAATTACTCTGCTGCGTTTTCAGTGTTTTTGTTTCTAGTTTATTGTTTATTTTTATTTTTTTTTTTACTTTTCATTTTTTTCCTCCTTCGCACATCACGTTAGAACAAGAGTAAAAAAAAATAATAATAGTAATATGTAAACAATTACGAATATTTTACGAAAAAAATTGTGTCGCCGCATTGCATAGTGCAATACGCCGTTTACACAGAGCCAATTAATTGGAGCCATTAACCATCGATAAGTTTCGTGAAAAATCTATCTTTTGGCAATAAAATGACAAAAGAATTATTCATTTCGTTCGTTCGTTCGTTCGTTTAACTAACTATTAATTCTGCTTTTGTATTTTTATTTTATTTTTTATTTATTTTTTTGTCACTACTAAATGCTTCGTTTAATTATCAAATTACTATCAATTGTTGTAGTGGATAATTGTTGTTGGTATTTTTTTCAGTGCTTTTGAAATATTTAAATATGTACTGCAGTTTATCTTCATTTGATATGTTTGGTTTGGGTTTAAGTTCGTTAGTAAGTAGTAGACTGTTTTGTTATTGTGTTTTTGTAGCTATTGTTTCGTTAGATTTTTGCTAATTAAACACTAAAAACTGTTCGTTCATTGATCTGCTTTTTATATATTTAACACAATATTACTTTTTGATTATGTAAATAAGTAAAAAAGATTTTGTAGAAAACTTGTGAATATTTAAAAATTTCAAAAGGCAACAATGCATTAACAACCTATGAAATTTTTAAGGTAGTTAGAACAAATAGAACAAAGCGAATGTGTTATAAAAATTAGAACAAACTTAATTACAGCCAAGCGTTTAAGTGGAAAAGCATTGCTAATTAAGAACTGTAAAGGTTGTCTATGTCTAAAAAACACACAAGTTTTTCTAAAGAAAAAGCGTAACAAAACACACAAAAAACATACTTAAGCTAAACTAAAAACTTGACTAATATAACTAAATGCTAGTCGTACATACTTTGTGGATATTTCAATTTATTATGAATCGATTTGGATGGACATTTTTTTCAGGAATCTTAGTTAATTGAACTAAAAGCATTATTAAGTCAAATATTTAGATCCACTATAGCAATATTAAACCCAACGGTTGCCATTAGCCCGTCCATCCGTCGAGTAACGAAAGGCAGTGTCGAGATCTAAAGCTATTCGGCTACAGAACCAAATTCATCATGGATAGGAAAAAGGTAGGATTTCAAAAACAGATTTGTTACAATAAGGAGGAGCTTTGCATATCATTGCCTATCGACTAAAAGGGGGAAATCTATTCTAAAACTTTAGCCTCTGCCGACGATAATCAGAAAAGGGACTATGTTTTTTAAGTCAGGGTTAATTCCAGCGGCGGGTACGGTGGATAACAGGCTAATGCAACTATTTATCAACAATCAGGATTATCAAACAAGTTGAATATGACGCGTAGAGCTTTGTAGAATAAGGCTTTCCAAGCTTAATTTTTAGTTCAAATTAACGCTGGTCTGTCAGGCTAAGAGCAGTGGTGGGCACCTACGCTATAACTTATAGCAGCTCACTTGGCACATTTTGGCTCGCAGCACACACAGAACATTTGGAAGTAAAACCAACAAACCAAATGATCACAGAAAGCGTTGACTCAGTAAAAGGGACAAAAATCGGTCGCCATTCATTAAATGCTTTTTAACATCGGCTCTATTTTGCTCAGCTGTAGGTTTGGTATCAAAGTAAATAGTTTTGTGTCGAAGTATTTTTTTCTTATTCGAGAGCGATGCTATTGTCATTTTTATTGACGTTGTTTTACTTGGCTCAGTAAGATGAGTTTGTTGAGCACCACAGATATATAGCATATAAACTTCTACGTGTGGCGCAGCCGGACCATACATTATGTAACTCCGAAAAGAATATCTTTTGTGCTACTGATGTCATAAGAAACATGTAGTAAGTACATTTAGTTTTACATCCAGCAATCAACGAAGCTGCAAGATGGCTTAACTATATTTTCTGATAACCCGGCAGACATCAAATTAATGTCAAATATTGTCATGGAATGTAGACGTTCTCTAAATAAGCTGACAAGGAGTTACGTCACTCATGTTGTATGGTTGCTAGGCCACAAAAAGGTATACCGGGCAAGTCTGTTGCCGTTAAACTAACAAGGAAAGATAGCTTTCTGTCTGCAATCAGTACCGCTGGTAATTCGGGAATTCCGCTATCTTCTTGCAAGTTCTGGCTGGTAAATAACTTAATCGAATGGGAAAATACTAATTGATCTGCGGAGCTCACGTGCAGGATAGCGAGACATACAATATGTATGGGGGAATCTTTTGAGATGGGGACATTTTGCGTACTGGCATATTGTTGTCCCCACAAAGCAGCTGCGCTGCTAAACGCGGTTTCTGTATCTTCATTAATACTACTTATATATGTAAATATCAAGAAATAGTTATTCATAACAAAACTAACGGTTTAAATGACCAGTTTACTTGCTAAAATCGAGAAAATCAGGAAACGTCAAGTGCAACTCGCACAAAGTCTATTTTTTATTAAGGTATAACTTCTTGAGCGGTCAGACCTAAAGCTCGGGGGTTCCAGACATTTATTTGTAGGTTCTGAGGAATAAAATAACTGGTATCAAACAAATGTGCAAGATACCAAATGCGAGAAAGAAAGGCTACTTACAACTGTAACTGAATTTGTGGTAGTCGTTGAGCGGTACTTATTTTACGTTTATGGGTATAAAATTTACTTCTTCAATTCTTCGAAGAAGAATCCTAGGTTAAGTGACAATGTACTACTTATCATAGCTGAAAAATCTTGAGAAAACGCGTGTTCAGTGCATAATTTTTTAATTAATATTGGCTATCGTAGAGCACAACCAATCAAAGGTAAAAAATAATTCATAATCCCTGGTGTAGTATTTTATGTTTGTGTATTTGGGTCTGTGTAAAAAATGCTCACCTATAAAAATTATTTTAATGATTAGTACTGGATAATCCTTACTCATATAAATGCGAAAGGTCTATTTGTTACGATTTCACGCTTTAACCGATCTCAATGAAATTTCGCATGCTGCTGCCATTTCGCCTAACTTAAAAGATAGGGTAGCTTTAAACTCGATTAAACAAAGGGATGTGGCACCTCCCATACAAACGGAATTTTTCATACTGAATACATCTGGAAGTATTCGCGGTAGAGTATTGGAACTTGGTATGGAGCTATATGAAATCAATACTATACTCATGGAAGAAATGAATGTTCTTGGAAAGGGCCCGAAGCAGCTGCCATACAGACTGAAGTTTTTATACTACCACCTGTAAAAAAAACTATTTTCAATTCAAAGTATTTTATAAGTTAAATGAATTATTACAAAATGGATGTCGTTCGAGTCGTTATATCCCAGAAATGGTTACTCTGAGGAACAAAAGTGTTATAACGGGTTTTAGAGGTGCATTTGCATGATTTACACTTTTGTCTAAGGTATTTTTATGATTTACCCTACGGTTTATGTGACCTTTGACCTTCAATATTTTTTTTTAAAGATCTGGACTTTTTACATTTCATTTATAATGACGTTCGTATTATTCGTACCAATTTTGAGCTTTATGCGAGTTACTGCTAACTTGAAAACCTAATTTGATCGGGCTAATAGAAAACAATTTTGAAAATATGGTTTAAATAGAGTAGCAATTAAAAAATATGAATTAAGTACGCGGTTTATATTGTACTTCAATTGGGTTGACAAGTGATCATTTACGAAAAAAAAAACAAAATTGTGCTACAATGCTAAAAACAAAAATATTATTTTTGATAATTGAAATATCCCCATTTCAAAAGATTTTCCCATATATATCTGCCCTAAGGTGGATAAGCGACGATTGCTCCGACATGTAATTAGAGTTCTCACCGGGCACAGCCTGATGGGAATGAGTTTGCAGTCAAACGATTATCTACTGCCGTGGCTTCGGAGGGACGCAAGAAGTCTCTAATATGCCATCACAATGGGCCAATGGTTGCCAAAATGCGTCCTTTTCCTATGCTGGATAAGGGCAGCGAAGATAACCTCACTTTGCCTATATAGTTTGAATATATCTACTCGTAGAAATTCGATCTCAGTGATAGCGATTGCGTAGATTTCATGAAAGCTTGGCTGAGATAGATTCAGCAATAAACGTGTATATGTATGTAAGTACAAATTTATCTTGATGGGGAGTCACGTTATTCGTTGCATTCTGGCAATAAATGCTATAGGCATTCTTTCAAATGAAAGGGCACTGGATTTTAACTGGCCAATTCAGGATAATGAAATATCAGTTAAATTTTTTAAGTTGATTATTTTGTTCAGTACCAGGAAATAGGAGAGGAGGGACTAAGTGTATGCAACTCTTAAGCCCTTACTAAGTTCAGCATTTCACATCCAAAATCACGGTAACTTAAAGTGCGGGCTCTAAATAATTGAAACTTAGCCAAGTGACCCTGCACGCTCCCTCAGTGATATGTGAATTAGTAAAAGAATGTTAAGTACCTTAAAAACAAATTTGAAATATTGAAAGTAACTCAGTTATTTTAGTACACTTTTTAGAATTATTTCAAGGTAATCCTTTATCGGTAAGTTCATGTATACAGCTCCTCGAAATATGTATGTGAAATCCACAAGATCATAATTCATAAATATTGTGTTAATTTTTAATGTAGAAAAGTAGGTCATCTATTACAACTGGCAGTTAAGCTTCTAATTCCATGTACGAGTAGCTTATCTGATAACTTCTTTTATTCTTTTTTTTACTAAGAAGTCTTATTTTTGTATGCAAAAGAACGGTACTCTGAAATAATTCTTCTGTCATTTCGTAACTTGTATACGTATGCATGTAAACATATTCGAAAATCTAGAATATTTATCACATTTAAATTTCTCACACTTATTAAAATATAAAAAATTCAAACACATGCATGGCAAAATTAGGCTAGAACAACAAACACAGCACTGCTAATGTACTGAAAAAGAAAACTGAGCATCGGGGAAAAATAAATGACTTCTTCAAAACACATTCGATAAACTAAACAACTACTATAAAGAAAATTAATCATACAGGCATAGAACTGGAAATATCGGATGAGCAGAGGAGTATGAAAGCTACAGAAGAGAATTCAAATGGACTGGAAATGTTTTGAGCTATTTAATATGATATGTTTGACTTTATGCATATAAATAAAAAAAGATACTGAATTCACATGTGTACTCATTCGTAGATAAGAGTGATAAATCGAAGAATTCGTAAATGCTTGAATGACTTAATGATTGAATGATAAATTTGCTAGTTTTTCTAAGAGTTAATTATTGAGTATGTTGTTGTTTTTGCAAATGCAAGGACAAGCGTGCGCCTGAAATGACAATGGATATGAAGTGAATAACAAACATTACTAGGCGCACTGAATTAAATAAGTGCCAGTAGGAGCGTAGGAGCCGGATTGAATTGTCAGACTTTAAGGCGAAAGCAATCGCAGATAAAACATAGTATGCACGAACACATACATTCATATGTGTAACGAATTCACAATTTCATTTTTGGGCAAAATCGTTGCTTGCGTAACTGCCAGGCGAGCAATCCATCCACCCATCAGCCGAACAGCCCGTTCATATGAGGGGAATGAGTGGATGTGGGATGGGTGTTAGCGTAGAAAGGAGGCCAGTCACCAATACTATCATCCGACATGGTAGTACGTAGACGTCAGGACGCCTAAGGGCAGCCGCTGTCAGTTACAATGGTCGCCTGATTTCGCATCAAGAGCCAAAAAGCGAACGATTACGCGTGAGCAAAACGAGAAGAGCGCCGGCAAATGTATGAGAACTTGTATTTGGATTGCCTTTGTGTATGTGTGTGTGTGTGGGGCTGAGAAATAAAAAGCAACTGTGAGAAAATAAGTTTGAGAGCAAAAATAAATATTTTAACGGAATTTCTCTACAACCGTTAACTAAAGCTTGAACAACAACAACAACAAAAATGTTGATGCCACCAACTGATGCTGTCTGCGTCCAGCAGTTGGAAGGATGTGAGAAGTGGGCGGTCTGCTTGCTGAATTTCGTCCTCGTACAAGTTCTACTTTTCGGTGCCAACTTCTCTAATCAGGCTATCACACAAGAACAACAATAACAACACACTCGCACTCGCACTCACACTCTCACACACACAAACAAAGCAGCAAACACACACACACACACACAAGATAGAAATAGAAAGAAAATTTGTTGGTTAGCTTTGTATTTCTGCCTCTTCTTCTTCAACGCAGCTTTCTGTGCCACTTTGGGTAGTGTGATAACGTAGTGGCGGCGCGCAGTTGAATGGCTAAAAGAAAACCTCGAGACGGTTATAGTGGCAATGGCGGCACAGCGACACAGAATTATTGCTGAGGCGACAAAAGCTGGCAGCAAAAATGAAAATGTAAAAAAAAAAACCAAAAACTTAGAAGTTGGTAAAGAATAGTGAGACAAAGTAAAAAAAAAAGAAGTACTTAGATACTATTAGGCACAAATGTGGGCAGCCGCAGGCTTTAGTTGTTACAGTTACAACTGAAAATGTGCGTGCAAAAAGGTATGTATGTAGATGCTTGCGTTTGTATGAGGCACAACAGCGCAAAGTTAAATCTGAGCCAACAATTACTGAAATTTAACAGGGTATCTTCAGCTTTCAAGTGTTCGTACAAGGTTGAAGGCGCGCTCACATTTTTACATAAGTTCATACATATATTTACATACATGTTTTTATATAGTAGATAGAGATGAGATGAATACATGCATAGGTATGTACATAAATATATGCAAAATGGCGACCCAGCATCTAATTTGCATTCGAGTTTGCTTCTTCATCTGCATATTTCTATCATAACTTGCAGTGTCCCGTCGAGTAGTCAAAAAGAGTTTTTAGGCTCTCGCGGATAGTTTTGAGTATTAGTTCAGAGGCTTCTTAGAGGAGTACTTGTTACATAAATCTCTAAGATAGTCTTTTTCCTTTTGTCGATCGCAATTGGGCTGCTTTTTAAACTAGAGATTTATATAATTTTCTTAGAAGCGCTTCTTTATATACTTTACATAGCTCAGATAAAGTCTGTGCACTCTCAAATTATAAGCCACTCAGTTTATTGTAACATTGCTGTATCTCAGTACCACTATACCCATAGACAGAGAGAGATGGTAGACTCTCCTCAGATAATTTCGAACACCTAAATACTGAACCTTTAGAGCCCTTATCGGTATGCAATCACCGCTACATGGCTATACTCAAACCGAATCTTACATCTCCGCTCATAACAATACGTTGACTATGATTTGCGGATACGCACCTGGAATGATCAGTTATAGGCAAGGAGCTTCTCTTTAGATCTGGGATTTCAGTAAAAAGTACAAGACTAGTAGTGCAGTAGATGGAGCTTGACAGCAATATATTTGAGGTTAGGTGGACGGTAAATGAATTGACATAATACAGATGAAGGCTAAATTCGATAATAACACTTTAAATTTTGCTCTCGTCCCGACGGAGGAGAATGATAATGAGACGAAGGGGCATTTCTATGAGCTCCTGGAAGATGCGTACGAGCGCTGCTCTCATCACAAGCTAGCTATTTCAGCGACTTCAACGCTACAGTCGACAAAGTGGACGTATTTGATACCAAAGCCAGGAAATTCAACCTTCATGGCAAGATCTCCAACAACGTGTGTGGAAATTAAATGGGTCTGGTTAGTTTGTATGGCTGCCTCTAAGAAGAAACATAGAATTTTGGCCACCCTTGGACTAGAATACTAAAATCTGTTCTTTATGCAACCATATAAGAATGGGTAGAGAATATAACTACGAGTAAAAAAATCGCCAAATCAAACAAGACTTATAAACGTCTGTTGGTGGTCATAAAATAATGCCTGATTATATAAAGTCCGAAATCAGATAATATCTACTTATTCCCAAACCCTATGTTCGCATAAGTTGGATAGGCAAAGAGCAGCTAGTGAGAATATTCCATCTAATCGATTTTGATACAGTGGAAAGTGGCCTGAGATAACGCTAACCTTTACTGAAATGGATTTTAATCAAGAAATGACCAGTTAAGACTCCTCAAGTATCGAAATTTATGGCTTACAAGCATCGGCGTAGCCAGAATGAAATTTAGGGGGGAGGGGGGGTTTTGGGGGTATAGGTCTACAGAGCCTTCGGCGAGAGGCACTAGCGCTTATAGAACTCCCTCCTAAAAACACGTAAAACTATCCACGTCTTCTTCCTTCTATGTTAATTTCCAGGGTAGTTATTTTGCCTGGATCAAGACTAAACACTTCATAAAATCGGAGGATGAAAGCTGAAAGCCATCTAGCGAAGAAGGTATTATTAGACCTATAATTAGCATGGAAACATCCATAAAACCACATGGCTATTCAATCATCAAAGAACGAAGAACGAAGATAATGCTCCATCCGAGGAGCTAACACCGACCACGACCTCTATGCTAAGGTGAGATGCCTTTTAAAGGAGAAGAAAATATTGATAGAAAGCTAAACGTGCGACGAGCTTAAGACGAGGGTAATCCAGCTTAGGAACAGCGAAAAGGCGTTGAACTAGTGGAGAACGCTTTACAATTCTCTCATCTCCATCTTCTTATATCTGTGGTCAGAAGCAATCACCGCCCAAGTCCAAAAAACTGAATTCGAAAAAAAAAACGTTTTAAACATTTGGATTGCAAAGTTAGACTAATGGGGACACCAAAATAAGTTCACCTTAATTTTCTAAATAGCTAAATAAATAGAGATTTAAATAGAGATGGGAAATTCACATACGCATGGAATAATATTTGCAGAATACGGCAACATATATAACTCAATTATTTCTTAATTCGACTTAGGCGGTTATTGCTTGTGTATGACCACAGATATGACGGCTAAACGCGAACACGCAAAGCCTTTGGCAGGATCTTTTCCAATACGACATAGCCAGGTCAATGATGAGTTGCAAAAGACATTCTATAGTGAAAAGGGACGTTTCACAGCCTCTGTTAAACGTCAATTAGATCAATAAACGATTGGGATGAGATTTGAGACCACGAGTTCTTATAAAACATATTTTTGTATATAATTGGTTATGCGGATTTTTTGCTTGAAATTCAAAAAGTCTAGTTTTACTCACGAAACTGGCTAATAGAGACATTTTTGTCTGCCTTAGTGACTGCAAAAGTGTATGCCTTATGAAACAGAGCCTAACAAAGTAATGCTCCCATACCTAGTATGCATTTATGTACTTTGCTTTTATGTTTTGCTTAAAATTCTATACCTACGCTTCAATTTGTGTTTGTAAATATGGCGCCGCAATTTTTTTTCTTATTTTTAGGCATAAAAATAAGTAATTAACATGTGAGCAACTGTACACAAAGCTGTGCGCTAAAAGAAGGATACCCATAAAGTTTGGCATAGAAAAAAATGCGTACTCAAACAAACACAGGCGCAGAGACCTTATTAATGTTTTTAATACGAGTAAATAGTACATATGTAGTATAAAACGCTTGTAAAAAACAAGTGACGTTTATGAAGTATACAATCCTAGTAGCATGTGAGATCTTTTATGTTGTGGCATGTTTGTTAGCGCCCCCACACCCCTAGCGTCCTTATGCACAACTAAACATACAAAAATATGTACTTATACTAATACATATACATGCTCTCACATAAATGCGTTTCGCAACAAATGTTAAAAGTTAAGCTCCGTCTGAGCAGGTGGCTGCCTGGCTGGCTGGCTGGCTGGCTGGTGGTGTTTGATGTCAGTTGCCTTCTTTTGTCGCCACGGCTTGTCAACTTGCTTTGCGATTTGCTTGACTCGTGCTTGAGGGAACGCTTTTAGGGCAGATAAAAATACGCCAACGCAAAGTGAATTTTTACGCAATTTCTTTGCTTTTCTTTCTGCTATACTTATGCATGTTTGTATATGTGTATGTACATACATATATGTATCTGTAACCATACTCTGGTGGTGTTGGTTGGCAGTAAAAGCAGTTCCAACAAATGGGGCGTGCAAAGTGCCAAGACTAAATTTTTTTTTGCTTTGCCTTCAGTTTATGCACCACCTACTCGTGTACGGCGCCGGGCAAACAAATAGGGATGCGACATTTTAATAAGTTTTTGCTATCTTCCTTTTATTTATTTATTGTTTATTGTTTTTCTTTATTCAAATTCAATAACTTTATTGAGTTTGACCACGTTGTAAGGTAAAATTATTATGGAAAACAACAATAGCACATTGTTATAGGCCAAAAAATAGCAAACAATTATTTTTTCTTCTATGCTATGCACGTCAAAATTGCAAGCATTGTACAAGTTTTTTGAAAGTTCGACAGATGTCAACAAATTTTTATGCAAATTTTACACTTTATTTTGAATTTAAAAGAATTCTAGGTGTGCATTTTTGTATGCCATAAAAAAGTTTGAAATAACTAAAACTTACGGTTGATTTTCGGCTTTTTTTTTTGCTGACGGTGTTGTGCATTTTTCTTCACATAAAAAATTGTCGAAAATACTCTGTATGAAAGAAAATGAATGACACCGTCAGCAACAAAAAATTACCGAAAATGAATCTAAAGTCCTAGCTACTTACAATTCGTACTTTATTACACTACTACTTCAGGGGCTAGAAAACTGAATACCCACAATTTTATAGAAATTCCGATTAAAAAGCTTTGATGAAACTTTATCGAATTTTCCTAATTTTTGTACAAAGTTTGAAATTCGGACTTAAATGGTTGTTTTGTTAGATATTAAGCTGTACTTTTATAATAAAAAAATAATAAGCGTTAAATAAGCAAAAGGAAAATAATTAAATTATGTTAAAACGCCGCGTGCCTATTTATTTTCCCGCCACTGTTCATACGTATGCATATTTAAAACCAGCCGTCTAGTACTTACTGTTGAAATGCATTAGTAAAAACAATTTTTGTTTTCTTTTTATTTTGTTTTTTTTTTTTCCTTCATCTTTTGTCTTAATTTGCCCCTCTCTAACCCATCGTCTTTGCCAAAGTCTTTACTGCGTGTAGGTATTTTTAGCATATTTCTTCTGTGACACTGGTGTTGGCAATTAATGTCGTCATAGCATGCTAACAATATTAGGGTTGCATATTGAAATGGGAATAACGGTGCTGAGAAACATTAAATAGATAGCCTAAAGGGAAAATTAAATATGAGCCAGAAGTCTAGACCTAGTCTAGAGTAGGCCTTAGGCGATTTACACGCTTTTTAGAAAATCAAAAATTTATTTACTTTTTGCCAAGCTTTTTATTTGCGAAATCACACAGAATTATTACTGAATCATTACCTTTTTGATCCAGATGGAAAACTAACCTACTTTTGTGTATATAGTGAAGTATAGCGCGACCGATTTGATCATACGTAACGATGGTGTAAAAGAAGCAAGAGTATTCGGATTTGTTTAGTACTTGTAAAAAATTTGCATGGGGATGACGAGACTGGATCCAACAGCACAGGTAGGTCAATTCCACTGGGCCTTCCTCTATTTGTTTACTTTGTTAGTCAGTACCATCCTTCGTAAAGGTAGGAGGGCGCACAAAGTAATGCCTAGTATAAACAAGTTTACAAACCTAGTTGGCCGAGATTTGTATTGTAAAAGCAGCTTAGAATTACTTAGAGAGCTAGCAAATGCCTTGAGGGCAGCGGTTATATTCTTGAAAAATTGGTACAAATATTAATTTTTAATTGATGAGTAGGGTTTTCTTACGTCCAATATTTTTGAACCAATATGGCAGATTAAAATTTGGAAAAAGTATGGATTTGCTTAAAATTTGTTACTCTGCGGTCTTTGGGGTGGCTGATTACGATATGGTATTGAATTTTAAAAATTAAAAATGGCGGATCCATATTGGAAAAGCGCCACATTGGATCCGAAATTTTTAATTTAAAAGATTTATGGTCAGAGGTATAGTCAGCGACTCCAAAATCCCCTGATTAATAATTTCGAGCGAATTTAATACGTTTTGAAAAACTTTTAGGCCATTCATCATTTAAAAGTAAACATTTTTACCCGAAGTCTAAAGAATGAAACTGATATTTTTATCTGAACCAATTTTGGAGAGAGGGGCTTGAGTTGAGGAAGAATAGGTATATCAAAAGCTTTCTCATTCTCCTTCTTTCCCTTGTACCTGTTATAAAAAACAGTTGTATATAACTGCCCTCAGCAAGAGTATTTATTTCCTCTATGCACTCCAAAGCCATGAAGTGCTTAGCCTCTCATTACAACAGTACCTTCGTTAGGTAATATGTGTACTTATAGCGTAGACTTCTGCTCCAAGTTCAATTCCTGCATCATGCTATTATTTCTCAACTTTCAAAAAAAAAATGAATTAAGAAATTTGACTTACATATATTTTAAATTTTGCTCCTTCGAGATTACATTTCGAAAAATGTCAAAACCTCATTATACTTTTAATTTTTTTTCGAAATGATTCATTTGATTCCTTTGGGCAACTATATTGTATCTAATGGCGTTTTCCTTTTTACAAAAAATGTTGCCTTTCCATTGCCCGCTCCTTAGTATTTGTGCGTAGTGGGTACTGGGAAGGCAACATTTTTCGGTAGAAAAGGCAACGAGTATGTAAAGCACTTACTACAATGAGATATAGATCCAAAAAAAAAAAAAAACTTTGTTTAAGAATACGTTGGCACATTAACTCTTAGGCATTGTGGCATTTTCCACAGGGACACAAGAAGCTCATGCAAGCCTATCACAAAACAATTAAAAAAGAAGACACTGACTGCTCCATTAATACATATACGAGTAAATATATTTATTTACATACATACATATACATATATGAGTAATTGAGTGTTGTTAATTGAAGGATATGAGAGTCTGAATTAAGTAAAGTAGTACATACTTTAGTCTAGATGCATATTTACGTATATATATAAATACATTAGGGTGCATCACGCTTCATACAAAAAAAAATTGGCACTGTTTTTCCATCGAAATTATACACTTTTCTGTATTTTAAGACTTTCGGCAAAATATTTTGGAAAAACTATAACATTCACGTGAGCTGACCCATTTGAATTTTTTTTTGACATCACTTCATATGATAGAAAAGTTATGACTTGGAAGGTCTGCATAATATTTTTTAAACATTTTGTCAACGAAATAAAAATACACAATTTGCCCTTATCCTGAGTTTCGTCCGAAAAATAATTCATCCGAAAATTTTTACTCCGCCCATAGTAAATACATGGAAACCAAAAGTTAAAAGTGAACCGGTTCGGGGAAAGTGATATTTCCAAACCGATCTAGCTCACTTATATCTTAAGATGTTTCCGAAATATTTTGGCGGAGGTCTCAAAATATAATAAATTTTATAATTCCGGTGGAAAATCCAACTTCTTTGGAGACGCGCCCTAATTAGATATGGATTCACGCAAAGGTTTTGCACAAAATTAAAATATGTACCTAAATATGTAAGAGGAACAGGGAGGAATACAAAAATTCCAAGCAAAACAGCAGCAGAACAAAAGTCAGCATACATGCTCGCACATACAAATGTACGTATGTAGCTTAGTATATGTTTACGTAAGTACATAAGTTTGTCTGCATACATAATATACATATACATATATGTATGCATGTAATTCAAATTAGTACAGCTGCACAACTCGTTGATTGTCTTGCGTTGTGTGCGTATGGAATTTGCCAGGAATTTATGACAATCGCTTGTTGTTGTAGTGTCATTCTATTGCGTTTTACTAAACATTCATTGTTGTTGGTGTTGTTGGCCAACCTTCTTGTTCAAGGCTAAGCACGTTTGTGAGATGTTTTCAAGGATTCAACTTTAATTTGCCAACGTTAAGCGCGTGTGCTCCCTAACTATTGCAGGATTCCTTTTAAATTGAGTATTTTTCTGCGTGCTCTGCGCTGTTTGGGAGTTGTGTTTTTGCGGGTTATAACAAAGTTAAATAAATATTTGCTGTGCCTTTTGTTCGTTTTGTGTTTTTTTGCTAATATCATTTATTTGTGTTTGTATTTTTATTTCAGTGATTATGTAGCCCTTAGAATAATTGAATAATTCGTGATTTTCTGCATTTCCTAAAGATAGGGACATATAGACTAAAATGAGTATTTTAGGGATTTTAAAATACATATTTTGCATGAGGGATTTCTATATAAATATTTATATGTATATTATTATGCAGAATACATATTTAAAAAAGGTATAAAATGCGAAAAATAGCCTGTACATAGATGAATTTTACGTGCGGCTGTGGGGTTTGCAATCAACAGAGTTCAACGAGAGACTTACCTACATAGTCTATGTGAGAGTTATTAAGCGAGACTGTTTTGCCGTGTACAGAGCTGATCGCAACTATTTATGTAGATCGAAATCTGTACGACAACGCTGCACTCTATCTGGCAAGCTGAATAGAATTTTGGCGCTACGGGGTCGTATGGTAAAGTCTTGGCAATGAATTTTATCACAGTTTGTTAAATTTTTTAATGGCTATGACATTAAATAATATACTCGGTACAAGCACACCATTCTAGGTACATTTATAGCGTTTTTTTTTTTTCTCAAAAAAAGTTCTGCCCTTTTATATGGCAACTCTTGCTTTGCGTTGCCCTGAAACCTGAGAAAATGTTGCGTTCTTTATATGAGAATGAAACAGAAAATATACTACTCCATCACAATTTATTTATAGAACATAATAAAGCTGAATTATTCACTTGGCCTGTAAGTCTTTAACAAATTTAAAGCAAAACACTTATTTCCGATAGGAAAAATAATTGCATTTTTACAAGATTAAATTAAAAATCAACCATGCAACTCTCACCCTCACGTTTATTTGAGGGCAGAAAAGGCAGCACTTTCGCCGGATCAGAGCGCAACCTGCTGAGAAAAGAACACGACGCCTTGTGAAAGGGCTGAGAAAAGAACATGAAAATGTGACAGCGCTAACACAAGGCAGAATAAGTGCAGCCTTTTTTCGAGAAAAGAAAACGCTATTAGAACTTATGGGGAAATTTTCTCTTACTTTAATAGGGAGGCTCCCTCTTTTGCAAATGGGCATAAACATTGGTTAAAACATTAGGCGTATTCAACAAATTGAGCAAGTGGCGTGGCATTCTAGCGACAGTTATTACTTGAGCTAATTTGCTCTTTTCCAGAGTGCAATGCCAATTGCTCAACTTGGTGAATACTTATGTATATAGTTTTGGCTGGATCACTCAAAGAAATTCTTTTCAAACAAATTTTTAATAGCAAAAATTGTTTGATGAGAGTCCAAAAGTAGGCATGGTGCCGAAGAGAGTGGTTTTCACCCACTATCAAAAACTATTTAATTTTTAGGTACATTTACCTACTTTTAGGTACATTTTTTTTTCGGCAAATAAGTACAATTTGAAAATTTAATTTTCATCCCTTGTGCGAAGAAACGTTTTATGACGTCAGCGAACCTCTATTTCCTACATTGTGGCTCTGATATACATACATACATCAAGCGTTGACAAAAATTCGAGAGAGAAAACTAACTCTAGGCGAGAAATAACAATTGTTTACCGTGTACACAGCTTGCAGAGTAAGTGATAGAGAAACGTTGACTCTATATAGCGTGAGTGAATATCTCCTAGAGTTGCTCTACCGTGTAAACTTAATTGAGGGAGGAGATTTTTATTTCTGTTAATAGGATGGTCACCTCCAAGATTTTGAAGGCGACCATCGCCGCCTTGGAAAGTGTTTGGAATGCTGTTCGCTACCTAAAAGCTAATTATTTAGAATGAAATTATTTTTTGAGCAAGCGAGGGAAATATGGAAATATTTTCACACCTGCGGTAAAACAAAAACATAAACCTGGATCGGAATATAATACGGGAACAGGATCTTACCATCGTACATATATAAAACATGAGTGAAGGAGATTTATCTACAGACGCACGCCTTATAATTATTATACATACATATCACCGATTATAATCCGTCGCATCGATAACAGGAGCTACGAAGAATACCTGCTGTAAGCCACAATGAGATAAAAATCAAAGTTTTTTAATATGCAGAGGATCTACGTAAGTCATTTGGCAAACCTAAGGACACAGCAGTCGCTTATGATTGCAGAACCTGTTTTAATTAGAAAATTCCATAAAAAAAGGTTTGCCACTCAAACAGAAGAAAAAGCGAACAATTAATATTTAAGAAGGTTCTAGTGCAAATACATATATTTGTGAGAAGAAGGCTAGATGTGCGAGTCTAACGAAAGAGATTTCGGATAGTTTAGTTTTTAGTTTATGTACATAACCCTGTTAGATCGTTAAATGAGAGGTTTTGCAGATCATTTTAATCCAGAAACGTTTTTAACCCTTAATACGTCGCTACTCTATTAAGTCCTGACCCCATGCTACCACTAACGTAACATTTTTTGGCGGAGGAAAGTTTTAATTTTTTTTTTTAAGTTTGAGGTCGAAATTATATTGTTGAGTTTTTTTAAGTTAACGATAATAGAGTACTTTAATATTTTTGATAATACAAACTACGTTTTTTTTATTTTGAAGACTCTTTTTTACAAATTTTTTTGGGGTCACTGGGGGCCCCATGCGACTAATTGTGTGTTTTTCTTTATGCTCCTAATTAAAGGTTAAATAGGGTTGAGAGGCAGGGCTAAGAACGCGAATGTGGTAATTAGGTAAATTTAGACCTTAATCAAATGTTTTTGCGGAATTTGCCAGCCAAATTATTTGTCTCAAAGTTTAGGTTTAATGTATTTGTGAAGATGTTTAAAAGAATTCAAAAAGTTTGCCTTTTAGTGTCGAATGCAAAAGATTGCGTAACTCATTTTAACATTAAAAATTTCTTGAAGGGTTGCCACTGTTTATATATAATAAATTTTTAGATGGTTAAATATGAAATTAAATTTAGTCCCTGATTATGTATATGCATCGTAAGTATTTTTTTGGAGAGTTTTAAATTAAACCTATATAATTTTGGATAGCGTTGCCACTTTACAAAAGAATACGGTTTGAGGGAAGAGTTTAAGCGCCTAGAATGCTAACAGGTGGGCAGCAAAGCGAAGATTTTACAAAGCATTTTAATAAATAAATACAAGCGATATTTAAAATTAAACGTCAGTCGAAAGTTGTCGAGGAAATTTTAAGCCAAAGTCTTTGACTAAAAGCATGAGTGGAGCAGGGTTGCCACTTGTTTAAATAACGTGATCAAATAAGTTAACCCCGACAATTTTGGAATAATTCTGAAAAGGTTTTAAGAGGGATGGTTAAATGTAAAAAATAAAAAAATCATTGACTTGCATGTATATGTATACTGAAGGTGTGTTAAGTAATATTTTAATTAAACTTATTTATGAATATGGTTGCCACCTGCCAAAAGAAGCAAAATTACTAGCGAAGTAGAAAAATTTAACACTGTTAAAGCCTAGTTATTGGGCGAAAGTTGTTCACGAAAATTTTGTAACCAGAAATATTTTTGGGTAGCGTTGCCATACTTTAGAATGTGGTGGATGGTACGTATATAAGATATTGAACAAAATACAGACATAGTACTTGCATATGCATATGTGTAAATGCATATGTATATGTGTCGAGAGTTTATTGAGAATGTTTTGGGTAAATTTTTTGTTTACTAGTGCTGCCACCTTTTTAAGTAAAGCGTGCAATAGTAAAATCTAAGTGTTTGCGGAAAATTTTTTTCATGTTTTAAGTCAGAAAAAATATTAAGAAAGTTTGTTTGTGAAAGGCGTATTCGCGCTGGGGTTGCCAATTATCAAACAAGTGGAAATAAATTAAATACTTATTTAAAAATGCTATATATTTAAATCTGTGTACAACAAAGGAATGTTTCAGATTAGTTTTGCTGGGAAATATGTTTTATCAGGGCTGTCACCATTCCAAAAAAAATATATTTCATTTAAAAACCTTAATAACTACAAAACTGGCTATTGGCAGATATACTTTTAATAGGGTTACCACTGAAAAAAAAAACATAAAATAAATTTTGTAGCAACGAAGCGTAATTACAAAGGCTGTACGTTGTACAAATTTAAAAAAAAAAATTTATTTTGTTAGTGCACAACTTTTAATTAGCGTAGAAAGATTTAAATTTGCAAAAAGAAAGTGGTGTGAATTCCGTTTTAATTTAGTATATGCAGCATGCAAAAATTTATTATGATTTCACCATATTATTGATTCATGTGTAAATTATGGACATGCTGTTTGCATTTTTTGTTTTTATTTTTTGTTTTTTTTTTTTTTTAAGTTTAAATCCCCCCTAATGTGATGGTGTTGCTGTAGTAAATAGGTGTTAAGTAGTGGGTTAGTGGTACTTGGTAGTGGTGTTAGCTTGCTTGCATTTCATTGTAATACACAAAAAAAAAAAAAATAAAAATTCAATGCTTGCAAAATTTCATTTCGAAGTTAGTTGTTTTGTATGACTGACATGACTGACTTTATAATTGACTGTTTTAATTAATTGGCGACTGTTTTAGTGGGTGCGCAGCTGCTATGGATGCGGTGCGTGAACAAACTTAGTAGTAGATGAACGATGATGGCAGAGGTGGCAGAGGTGACAGATGACTGTTGACTGTTTTGCATTCATTGCGGTGATTATTGTTGGTTTTGTTGATGCTTTACATGCGTATGCGTATGTTTATGCTTATTGTTGCTGTTATTGCAGTTTTTTTTTGTTTTTTGTTTTTTGGTTTGCTTTAAATGACTGCCTGTCGCTGCTTATGCTTATGCTTGGCACGCGACTGCAGTACGCTCAATACTACCTTATAGTAGACGTAGGCATTGTCCATAAGTTAACGTACGGCGCGCTGTGTGTGAATGAAATGCCTTGCAGCAGATTTTTTGGTTGGCTCAAACTGGCTTTTCGCCCCTTTTTTCGCTTGCTGCCGCGTTAAACTCGATCTATGTAGTTGTACGCTAGCTGTGTTGATATGTGCTTCGTGGTTTTGAATGGCACTTTTTCCGTTGGCGTTGGTTGTAGTAGGCTGGCAGGTGTGTTTGTGTGTGAGTGCGTGAATGCTTTGAGCTAATTATCCTAATTTTAGCTCTGCTTAAGTGTTAACTTCTTGTTTGCTTTATCCATGTAATTATAATTGAGCGCTTTTAGCTAAGGTTTAGGTTTTGCTTTTGTTGTTATTGTTTTAATTTTATTATTTTAGTGTAACTTTTTATATACTGATATTTTCTATATATGTACATATATACATATGCACATTTGCACGTACCTATGTACGTATGTGTATTTGTGTGTGTGTATGTGTGTTTGTCGTTGTTGGCACGAATGCAGTGAAGTGGCAGTAAATGTGCTGCTCTGCTGCTTGAGTGAGCAGCTCTCTGGCCGATTTGGCAATACGTTTGCCTGGCGATGCAACTTCTGTTTGCTCCCTTTTACGTTTTCCTGCTTTCTTTTTTCACTCTATTTGCTGTTTTCAACTTTTCTTTGGCCTTTTTTTCTTCCGCCACACTGCACCTGCTATGCTCCGTTGCGGGTACGACACGTCGTATGAGCAACTTCTAATCAGCACTCGACTGTTGCACTTTGGAGACACAGTTTCGGCAGACTTTCAACGCTTTGGCTTGAGTTCACTTAGCTTAGGCTTTTTTCTTCAGCTTTTTTTTGGTTTTCTTTGCCTTTCCTGCCTTTTCTGCCTTTACTTTTTGCCTACCGCTTATTTCCAACTCTTAATGCACTTATTGCTTTGTTTATTCAGTCATGCATTTATTTGCGCTTTTGTTTTTATATTTCCTGAAACAGTTTTCTTTGCTCGCTTTGCGCGTATCTACTTTTACAGTTACTTGATATCTTGGCGCTAATAATTTGTGCTGCCCATAACTTTTAACTTCTCTGCCTCGAACACTCACACGCACAGAGAGGCAAACACATATTTATTATTGACTTTCGCTTGCTTTTGTTATCGTGGGCATTTTCTTGCTGCTGCTTGTTGTTGTTTTCTCTTCGCCAACCTAAAATTATATGACTTTTCCCTATTTTATTTCACTCTCCCTCGTCGTCCCTACACCGCGCCATTGCAACTCTGCGCCACTGTGTCCCTGTTGCTCGTTCGGGGTCGGTCTGCACGTCCTCGCTGGACTGTTACGTTCGCTAACGCGCGCGCCGTTACTCGCTTTTGCCCTAAAAAGTCGGCTATGAAAAACGGGGCAGCGCTGCTTTGTTGCCCTCTTTATTGTTACTAGCACTTATTTGTTTCTGTTATTGTTGTATTTTTGTGTTTTTGTTTGCTGCTGGATCGCTTGAATTTGGTCCCGATTTCGTTGTCGCCGTTATTGCTTTATATTTTTTATTTTTTTTTTGTGTTGCTGTTGGTGTTATTGTTATTGTTGCCACACAGCCTATGCTATTTTATTGCTTTTTTGCTTTTATTGTTGCAGCTGTTGGCGCTGCTGCTGCTGTTGTTGTTATTTTTGTTGCTGCCTTTGGCTCGTTTTTCTCGTTTCGTTTCTTAGTTATTCGCTTTGCTTTGCGTTTTTTGCGTTTTTTTTTCAAACAGCTAATATCGATTTTACTTTACGCTACACTGGCAGCAAAAAAAAAATAGTAGTATTTTTACACTTTTGCCTCGATTTTAACTGAAAAAAATAGCTTTTAGTTTGATTTGCGTGAATTTTAGATTTTATTTTCGCTTTTTTCAACACTTATTTGTCGCGTTAAATTGCTTTTCGTTGCGTTTTCGAACTGGCAGCGCTCGTGTAGGCGACAGTGGTTAGCGCAAACACACTTCTACTTGCTTTTTTTTAAATTAATATTTTTTGAAAAGGCACAGTAATTGCATGGTATCCTTTTCAAGGACTCGATTTTTTTTTATTTGCTTGCTCACAGACAAACTCGCGTTCGTAACCGAAATTCGAGGCGACGCAATCAAAGTTAACGAACGTTTATGAGCCCCGCACGCGCCGCGTAGTTTTTTTTCGACGTTTTCAGGCACTTCACGTTTGACGTTTGCACTTTCGATTTTTTATTTCTTTTTTTATTTCTTTTTTTTCAATATCTACACTACGCAAATCTCGCGTCGTCAAGGCTTCACAGCAGCAGCCTCTAACGATTTGCTGCTAATTTTGACTTTTTATTCATACAATTTTTATATGATTTTCTGCATTTTCCACTCTTTTGTTTGCCTCAATCCACGAATTTACATTCCGTCGCCGCGCGCGCGTGTGCTCTTCCACATAGGCTTCTTAGCGTAATAAGCGCTACACACAAACGCTAATACTTCCTGATTTTCTGGCTGCCTGCGTGTCTGCCACCGAGTTGATGGACACCGTATGCCCGCACTCTAAATCTTTAAATTTATTTTTATTTCACAAAACCATTGAAACGCGCGCGTGTGTGTGTGTGTGCATCTATGTGTGTGGGCGAGGAGCGAGGGTAATTCGACCGAGTAAGCGCTTATGCATTCACTTTGATATCCGTTTTGCGTCTTTAAGCCTCAACGTTGCGTACACAACTGCCCGCACCAGCTGCTAGCTAAGCTTTTCAGAGCGTTGCGTGATTGCTTGCTTGCTCATCCAGTGGCATGAGCCAACTCATCTTGGCGCTCACTGCAATGCGCTGAGAAATGCATTTGCCAATTATGGATTGCATGCAACACAAAAAAAAAAAGCTCATTCATGCTATTTTTATCGTTGGCGCTCAATGCGCTTCCGCCTCCTTTGCGTCAATGGCGGCGCGCTCTCAAAATTCAACATAAGTAAACTCGTCCTTTAGGTAGGCGCTTTGAATTTTTATACTCGCGTTCTGCTCGTATAGGTATGCGCTCTTCTTTTATAGGTACGCGGCGCGCTCTTTCAGCTCTCTCTCTCTCTCTCTCTCTCTCTCTAAGCTTTTTACTTTCAGCCACCATTCAACCGTTGTAAGGGACAGCGGGCGAATCGAAAATGGCTTGAAAGCTTATGCTGCGCTTATGCCGCCGACGACGTCAAGCGTAAGCGCATCTTAGAGCTCGCTCGGTTTTGCGCCGTTATTGATTTGTCTGCTTTGTATACTTGACACCAAGCGTTTACTCGTGTGAATATGTTTATCATAAGCATGTGTGTGTGTGTGTGTGTGAGCATTCGCTAGTTGGTCACTGTTGTAAGCATTAATTCGTGGCGTTACTGTTGCAGCATTCTTCGCTTAATGTTCTTGTTTTTACTTTAGCTTTTGGTTATTTCCTTTTTTATTTTTTAACTTTGTTGTTTTTCTTTTCTTTTTTTTTCTTACATCTGTTTTTTTGTGACCGTTGCTATCCTTGTACTCATTTGCAATCACACGTTGGTGTTTGTGTGTGTAAATACATATATGTACGCTTCTCTGTTTGCTTTGGTAAGAAATAAACCGTTGATTTTACGTTTACTACTGTTTTATGTGAGCATATGGGTGTGTAAGTGTGCATGACTTTGTAGCACTGCGTGCGTTTATTTCTGGCATACTGTATGCTTTAGACAACAGCAATTTGACATTCCCCCTTTGTTAAGCGCGTAAGAAAGCAACGCACAGTGGCTCGGTTCCATGCATGCTTTGGAAAACAATAGAAGGAGTAGTGCTAGGTCATTGAAATTTTGCACACGGGTTATATGTGAGCTAGTTAAGAAATATTCTAGAAATAGTTGAAATCGGCCACTCCCTAGGGGTACCTCCTTTGGACCTATAAAAAAAATTTAAATGCAAATTTTAATTTCAACTCAAAAAAGGAAGATATCTTCTCGAAACTTTGTGCATAAGTTACCCTCATGAAAGGCATTGACGGTACCAAAAATAGTTGGAATCGGCCACTTCCTAGGGGTACCTTCCTTGGAACTATAGTACAAATTTTTAAATACAAATTTTAATTTCAAGTCAAAAAAAAATAATACATCTTCACGAAACTTATCAAATAAGTTACTCTGATGAAATATATCGCAAAGTTATCCAGTGCTCTCTGTGTCTACACATTCGTATACAAATAATTATGATTTCTCGTTATTCGCTTCGCGTTGCCGCAGTAATCGCCACAATATATAAACGTCAATATATTTTCATAACCCTAAAAGTATTCTTTTTTATAACTAATATTTACTACTACTTGCATTTTTATCTAATCCTCTCTATGCCAAAAAAATTTCACATAGATGTAAACGTCAATATATACGCATGATCCTAAGCATGCTACATTTTTTCACTTTTATTAAAATTTGAAGTAACTTTTCGTCATTTAAATCAAGCTTACGTCGAGAGGGGCAAATATGAGCAACAAATTTTTTCAGGAGTCGATAGAAAATATTCAAAACTTTCATTTTATTACAGTTAGAAGATGTAGCACGCTGTAGCACACAAACTTTTAGTCCACTGAAAGTAGCAAAGGTAGCATTTATGAAGTACCATTTTTGCGGGCCTAATTTTTTTTAATATTTGGTCGAGTGCTCCGACTTTTTCTTTATTTAGTCAATAAGTGCTATAAACACACAACGTAAACAATATAGATAAAAGTTATAAAAAAAATATATAGCTCAAATTAGCAAAAATTCCAAGCAGTTTTAGTTGAACAAAATTTTTCTGACTTCTGATGCCATTATTTTGTAAAAAACTTTCAACTTCATGCAAAGCAGTAATGAATTGTTCATATCAATACATTTCTTCATAACACTGCTTTATTCAAATCTGGAAATTAAATATTAAAAAAAAAAAATTATAATTTTTTCCACGGCCGAACCACTGTGCAACGTTGCCATTCAAGAGCAAATAAGTTTTTCCGTTGTTTTTATTTTGTCAAATTGGAATTCAGTGAATAAAACAAACAAATATTAGAGCACGAATTCCAATGAAAAACTTGACAGAACCCACAACGAAGGTGCCCAGCGTTAATACGTCGGAAAAATAGCAGTGGAAAGTCTTAACAGGACTAGATAGCTAGTGCAACAATTCTTTTTTGGAAAAAAACCTGCGTCTTTTTTTTTTAATGACAGTACGCCGCACAGTGGTGTGAGAGTGGCAGAAAGTGAAAGTTTTGAAACGTCTCAAAATAGCCAACTTAGTGGTTGGCTCGTCTTTAGACATACCTATTAACACGCTCTATGGCCTTTTCGGGAGAAAAATGGCACCAGTAGTATTCTGACGCCACTTTATGTCAGTTTTGTATGAATCGTATTTTTACGAAAAATATATGTGAATAAGCATTTCACGGAGTCAACACTCGTAAATAATTGAATGACAATACCTTCATGACTTGCACTGAAACTTTCAATTCTAAATACTTATATTTTATACAATAAAAATTGAGCTAAATCAAGCAGGACTTTTGCCTTTGAAAACAGATCTCGTCCAGAGAAGCGTCCACTTTTGGCTGAATGCTGAATCTGATTAATAGATTCGTGAGTTATTAATATGTACACCTTCTTCAGTTTCCATTTTATATTGCATATTATCAATTTTGTGTACATATAAGAGCCTTTTCCTTAAGCTCTGCAAAAAAAATTCTATAAATTTTACAGGAGGTGTGTCTATAAAAGGAAGAATAGAAGCTGAACTGGCAGTTCCTTGCAGCTGGAAATATTTCAAATATGGCATTTATATTTAATGTTTACTTGTCCTAAGTATAATTAAGCTCGCTTCCTAGATCCTTTTTAAATATATGTATCTTTTTAAAGAATTTCAAATGAAAATTTCTTATAAATTTCAGTAGGTATATAAAAATTTAAAACAATACTTAATGACCAAAAATATATTAAAAAATTCGTCACCAATCACATTGGCTTATTATATATCCGCATTAGTAGAACAATTAATTGAAATTACTTGCAGCTAAACCGAAATTTTTCTAACAAATCTATTTTTTCACTATATCTACTTTAAGATCATCCCATAACTGCAAATATGAATTCCTATGAAAATTTGTTTTTGATTTGGGTTAGTTAGATAGTTTTCTATGAATCTGCGTAATTGCTTTTTCAGAATTCAGTAATCCACTTTAACTAATTTTTTGCCGCTGTAGTCCCATTATGCAACGTGGGTCAAAGAGCTATTCGGATTAACACGTATATTGAACCCTGGGGGAACTATTGAACAACTTTCAGCTGATACCACCAGCCAGCCTACTATATTTGTCTTTCATAGACTGGACGCTTCATTTGGACAGATCACCATATAAGCTGTGGCAAAAAGTAGTAATTGAACTCCGATGATACTTAAATTTGTCATGTATTTAGTACATTTGCCTAGGAATGAAGAAGTACAGTAAATTGCACAGATTGTCCATTACATAAAGGAGCAGGTATGGTAAATGTGAGTCGTATTTAATACAACTCGGTTTTTTTGGGGTCTTCACAACGGTGTCGTAAGTGTCGTATTGCTGTATGTCGTAGTAGTTTTCGTTCGAGTTTCCTTTAATTATTCCCGGGCACCCTTGTGCACTTTGCTCAAATAACAGTTGTTTTTAGCAGCCATTTTCAGAAATATGAAAACTGCGATATTTTAGTAACTACTGAAACTCATTTACTCAAAATTGATATTTACAATGATCGTTTTGTTCAAGATGATCGATAAGTCTACTTCTGTTATCTCACCTAGGTTGTGAAATGGCCGATTAATGCGAGTTGGTTATTGACATAAATACAAATTTTCAAACGATTCCTAATCATCTGAATCGATTCCTAGAATCTGAAATCGAGTTAGTTTTTCCCAAGTTACACAAGCGTCTTAAATTTTTGGTCTTATTCATATTTTAAGAAACCTGTGGTCTGAAACGATAGAATTTGGGATAAAAACGCGGGAAAAAACCTAATGTCTTGATTTCTTGAAATACGGGCTTCCAAATTTTACAATAAAAAATAGCTAACGGAAAAAACTAAAGATATGTAATCCTGAAGTTCTTCTACCTCCGACTTTTATTTTGAATGACTTTATGACAAATCTCGGAAATAAATTGCAGTTAAATTTTAATTCTTTCTGTGCTGCTGGGAACTTTCTAAGCATCTTCCTAGCGGAAGTCTATGACACTAGTCTCTTTGTGCAGAGATTAATCTTCGCAGGAATCGTAGAAGTGAGAGGATCTTAATTTTAATTGATATTCAAGCGGAACTCATAAACTCTCTCTGTCCCGAGATATATTCAAAAATGTATAGAGTGAGGTGCTGCGATGAGCTGAGGGCACAATGGATCTACTGGTTGCATTGCTTGCTCTATTTATAACTATTTATCAAATCAGTGAATTTTTGTATAGTTTACCTACTCCTGATTTATTCTTAGACAGCTGTTATTTTCACAAAAATTTTATGATGCTATTTCCGACAATCTAATACGTTACTCAGCTTTTTTATGCCTTAACAAAATTTCGGAAATTTTCTGAAGTCTTTTGGAGCAAAAATTATTGTTACACACAACAGGTTTTACATATCGAGCCCTAACCGCCAAAATAACGTAAACGACATTTTTTTTCAAAATTTTCTTTTTGATGCAGAATTGCATCTAGATGCTCAAGGAATATTTCTGCATCAAAAATAAAATTTTGAAAAAAATGTCGCTTACGTTATTTTGGCGGTTAGGGCTCGATATAACAAATGGCACAGCCGTTCACACTTGAAAGAGGTGGACTGTATCTCAAAACCTCTCAATGAAACGGTATTTCTGTAATTTGCAATAAATTTAAATCAAAGCCATTAAAATAATTTCGTTCTTCGAATATTTAAAAGCCAAAATCGTTTATTTCATTTAATCACTAATTTGGTTGAACTCAAACATTTGCTTTTTACTGACTACAGATAGGTAGATATTTTTTTGATTTACCTCTTTAGTCCTTGGAAAGTTTCAGCAATTTGAAAGCTTTTCACTTCTTAAAAGCAATAGTCCACTTTGCCACACTAATGGATATCAACTAAGTAGTATAGTGTTAATAGTTAAATATTTTGGACGTTCTGTTACTGTTCTGTTCTCGATAGATAATTTTACTCAAACACTAATACCCAAAGATTTTATTCGACAGTTTTTTACGAAGCTTATTAAGACAATCTTGGCAGAAATGAGTCTTCAAACTGTTTACCACTTGCTAACGCCAATTCGAGCTAACACAAGCACTTGAAAACGCTCAGTTCGGCCATGATAGAGGCACTAAACACTTTTGCGATATATCCTTGAATTTTCCCCATTAAAGTCAAGCGTTTCGAGCGCCAAAAGCATGGCCAGCAAGTGCACGGAAAGACGTTACACTAATTTTTGCACTACTTTTACGCTGCGTTTAAAGATCATTTGCTCAACGGCGTTTTGCATGTATGCAAATATAGTACGTTCGTCTGTGTGGGAATGTGTGCGTATGTGCGTTACGTACATATGTACATCTGTATGCATGTAAATGCAGTGAAGAACAATGTTCTTTGCAGTACTTTGCTGTAATTACAGGTAGATGTCTATACATCCATTATTCGTAATCATTTGTAGATTTGTGTGGGCGTAGCTCGACAACTACAAAGCTGCCACAGCGCTTGCCTGCCCCGCGGCAGCAGTGTCGTTGATGGTGCGCGCTTGCACGTGTGGGAGATGCAAAACTACTACGAGTAGATACATACATATACTACGACGAACGATGTCGAACAGTGTCGATAAATCAATAGTTTGACATTTAAATTTAAATTGTTTGCAAGCATACGGTTACGCCAACCACCCACCCACCCGGATCGTTTCTCGACGTTCAACGACGTTGTTTTCGTAACTAAACCGGCGGGTGCATAGATACATACATAAGTATGCATTTAAATGCAAATGTATTCACACATTTACAACTGATTGCATTTCTGCCTTTTGTGTGTTACCTTTTTTTTCGTTGCGCATCCAAAGGTATTGTTTGCGCTTGTACATATGTATGTATGTGTACAGTGTCGAACAAAATTAAAGTAAGACTTATGGGGACCTTTAATTTTCTTTAATTCTTTGCATGTATCCCATTGAGGCTGTTCTTGTGAACGAATGTGCTGCTAAGCGTAAACGGATAACATAGCCACAACAGCAGTAAGAGAGTTCAAGAGTACTTACTGTGCTGCAACAGAAAGAGGCTATTTATGCATACAGGAGAGGATGGTGTGCCAAAATTGTCTCATTATTCATCCCTCAGAACTAGTGGCATTCCTTTTATTCGCACGAGTGGCCTTACTCCTTAGTAGTGAACTTTTATTGGAGGATAACAACGACATTCCAAGTCCAGAGGTACGAAGGCAGTCATGATGCAGTCCAAAGATAATGGTGTGGATGTAAGTATACAATGACCAATAATGACTTGTAAAGGAATATCTTGGGTCTGGGGAATTCAATAGCTAAGGTAAAGCAGCAGAACATTAAGCTTCCATGTCTGGTGTGACACGGTAGTAATAGGGAATAGTTCGGTAAACGGAAGATCACATCATTTCGGAACATGGAATAACTAGTATCCGAGGTCATATAAGTAAGTACTATTACTTAGAGATGGCAAAATCGTAATAGATGTAATCCAAAAAAGATGAAACATAAATCTATGCAACAAAGCAACCTGAATCAGCTTTGTTTAAGAGAGACACATATAGTTTAGCACTCTGTACGATGCTACAGAAATTTTCAGAACTTGTCTTTGTAAAGCTTTTCCGTGACTTTATTAAGTTTCTGGCAATACTTTGGATTTTTCGGGACTTTATTAAATTTGTAGAGCCTTCGGCAGCTTTTGTGGACTGTTGGGGTTTTTTTGCGATATAATAAATTTAAAACGGTCTGGCGTAAATTTTTTCAGCTTTTGCGACACTTTTCGCTATTCTCATGGCTCGTAGGGGATCGTTTGAAAATTATTTCTCGACATAGAGTGCGAGTTTCTGTTTTTTCTTTTGTAGTGTTTCCTGAGTTTTGAAATTTTTCGAAGTGTTTAGATTTTCCTTAGATTATTCGGGACTCAAATGTATTGTTTTCAGACTATTTTTAATCCTAAGGGACTTAACGAGACACTTGTCGATTTTTTAAAGAAATACTGTATAGAGATAAATTTTTTCAGTATTAATTTCGATATAGTATGTACGTACGCGGTTGTTTCTCGGGACAAATTGCGATTTTCCAGGTTTTTTTTTTTTAATTTCTGATTTTTTTCCAGTAGTTTTAAGAATGTATCTACACTTACAAACCAGTTTTATTTAAAAAAAAAGGACAGATGGAATGGAGATTTTTCTTGTGCTTAGGCGTTTAGAGTTTTGTGTAGCCTTTCCAGAACCTTTTTTGGGACCGAGTGACTGGATATGCATTTTGATTTCATCCATGCTGCTCAATGTAAAATATTTATTTCTAATAACCGATTTGTAGGCTTGGTTCACTTGGCTGTTCTGTGTAATTTATTGCCCATTAACTACCCGGTGTATTTAACTAATTAAACTAGTAGCCTAGACCGTGAATTTGGAGCCATAGTTTTGCCCAATACTGTAACTGGCTGCATGTGCCGATACATTAGCCCGCGTACGTACGTTTGTATGTACAAACTTATGCCTGTATGAACGCGTTGGCGCTACCGCCATTCATTTATTTGCACGCTTCTTCGTTTTATTTATTTGCATGTTTATTACTGTTACTTTTCGCTATATCTACTTTTTTTTACCGCCACCGGCGGCTGCTTTATGTTGCAAGTAAGTAGTGTCTAATGTGGCACATTGTTTGCCTTTGCTGTTTTTACTATTTTTAGCTTTTTGTTGTTGCCACTTCCGCCACCGCCATCAACACTACAAGCTTTAGCAATTCTTGCCATCATTATCATTTGTCGTTTTTCGCCATTTCTTGCGCCACCTCAGCACGCATGCCACCAGCCATCGCTGTTTGCCGTCAAGCATTGTGTAGCGTTTTGTTATGCAAATTCCAAATAGACAGTTGCATAAAAGTGCAGAGAAATGTCTGCTTTTAGTTGCACGCTCGCTTGCTGGTTTTAGTTGTTTTGCTTGCTAACCAAAATGTCTGATGTGATGTAAACCAGGTGGCTGCCGGCATGTAGCATGTGGCATGTGCCGCAAAATGAATGTCATTCGTTTTTTATGCAATACTTAAATTGCACTTCAATTCCAGGCACTTCACGCGACAACTCCAACGAATGAGCGAGCAATTGAAACACACACACACACACACCCATACACACTCGCATACCTCCTTATATAATTGAAAGCATTGTGGCATGCAATTACGAACGGCGCAACTTTTTAATAAATAAGAATTGCGGTGGCAAACACACACAGCTGATTGAAGAAAAGTTGAAAATACACAACAGTGTAGGAGTAACTTCGCAGCCAACCAAACACAAGTCAAGCAAAGCGCGTATGTCTGGCTGCAGTTGGTGGCCCACCTGGCGTATGAGCAACTTTGTTAGCAACCCGCATTCCTGTGTGTGTGTGACTGCTTTTGTTGGGGAGAGTGGCATTGCATCCGTGAATATACTACATACATACGCATGCCACATGCTGTTTGCAGTAAGTCGCTGCACTGCTGCGCCTGCTTTTTATGAAATTAGACGCGCATACAGATTCCCGGACACACAAACACCCGCACAGCCACACACAGCAAATATTTATGCATTCCTTTGTATAATTACTGGCTTGTTGTGCGCGTCCCCTTTTTTTGGTGCCTACCTTCTATCATTCATGCCACCACACGCATGCACTTGCAACTTCACTACTTAGCTTCATTGCCAACGCAGCGCAGGTGTGGTGATGCTGCCGCCATTGTCGCAGCGGGTGCCTGCTACCTTCATTCACCACTTCACTGTGAAATTGTACTTGCACTACATTGCGAGCGGAGATGTGCTTCGTGTAATTATTTTATTGCAACCACCACCTCATACCACTTCTCATACTACTCCTGCTACCTTCTGTGGCATTCAATGTCGCCCAGACGAGTATTTATGCTAGCGTTGCCATTGTGCACTTCGCTTGCATTATTGCTCGTCTTACTTATTTACGTCGTTTGGCTTTTGTTTGTTGCTATTGTTGCATGCCACAATTTTCAGTGAAATTTATGGTAAACTTTTTATCCTTTAATTGCAGTTAACTTCACTGCATTTTTGTATACTTATTAGGGTATTTGTATACATGCCTGTGGGTATGCGTGCGTCGTCGTCGCTGTTCGAGTGTGTTTGTACGTGGGAGCGTGTATGCGTGTGCGTTGTGCATGCCAGCACGTTTCTGTTGGCTTTAGAGAATTTTATAAGTGCTGATTAAAATTCTAAAAATAGTAGCAGAAATTGCTTTGCTCTCCTGCTGGAGCAGCTACAAAAAATATGCAACTTGCCAATGAGCTGCCAAAGCTTACCAGCTCGTTGAGTTGCGTGTCGACGCATATATATATATGTATATATATATATGTACGAAGTTTTTAATGCCATTCCTCAGGGTAAGTGAAAATTGCATCAAGAATAATAATGGCTCAAAAGTTCCGCAATAAAAAGCTTAAATTTTTTGTACTGCTTTTTAAATTAAATTTTAGTTTCAAACGAATACATTCTCTAGGAGCGCTAAAGGAAGCGCATCTACCGACTGAACTTATTCTGCTCTCTCAAATCTACGGGGTCTTTGGTTTCACAATTTATATTCGACTTGGTACTTTAAAGGTATTTTCGTGTTTTTGTCAATGGAGAAATCGAGTTGAAATTTGAAACGATTTTTTGTTTGAATAATTTGTCGTTTACAGACGTCTTTACCATTTACATGGTCAGAACCTTTTTTTATAGTGATATCAGTGTCACCCGGCAACGCTTTCTGTGGCTCAATCTAATCAAATTGAAATTTGAAAATGAGAGAAACTATATATTGTTACCTAATCGTGAGATCATTCAGAAGAGACGAAAAATCTATGTAGTTTCGCATTATCTGTCATTCTGCATCAAAAACTAAATTTTGAACTCTCGTAGGTATTTCGGTCATACAAATACGACAACGACTATTATAAATTTCGGTTGCTCGCTAGTCATTAGTGTGGTTTGCTTGCAAAGCAGCTGGTCGTTCATTTGATTGCCTTAGAGGGCCTATGCCAGCATGTATTTTCCACGGCATTAAAATGAAATTTATAAAATAAGACAGAATTGTTTTCACAACCAATCAAACCAAATAAACGATCGTAAAGTATACCTTAATTTACTTAAAATTATTTATTTTAAAAAGAGTTTTCATCGTATATTTTAATATTTTTTTTTTAATTTTATAATTTCTTTAATTTGTAAGAGTAGCCTTTTTCAATATTTTTCGTTTCGTTAAAATTTCATAATTTGTATTTCAACTCTATTACTAAAACCCCCAGTATGAAAAATTAGTATCAGTGGCAGCCCTTTTGAAAAATATCTGGTTTAAAAAGTTTTTGAACAATTCGTTGGATAATGCCTAAGTTGTAAATTTTTTCTTCATTCTAATAACGCTTTTTCAAATACCTCTCGTTTGGTGTCCATCTCGATATATCTTGTTTTATTTAAAAGTTGTAATCTTAACTATTTAAATTGGTGCCAACACTACTGAGAAATGCTTCTAAATAAAATATTCTTAAATACCTTTGAGTTAACTTCTCCTACCCGCTTTGAAAACATTTTTTTAATTAAACTTTCTTTACGCACTTTATTCGACACCCATATTGAAAAAATTTTTTATCTTATCAATTTAATTGAAATAATTTTTTCACACAAAGAACAACCCTGTTCAAAAATGTATTGGAAACTAAGATTTCTTACGTCTCTTTAATTCGGTATCTATATTTATCAATTTAATTGAATTATGTTTTTGAAACATGTGGCAAGCCTCTTCAAAAATATTTTCAGAATTAAGCATTTTTAATTTTTATTGTAATATTTCCTTCAAAATTATAGCTGATTTCAAACTGCATGCTTATGGAAAAGTTGCTATGCATTCTTATATAACCCCATTTCTATATTCTTACCAATACTGTGGCAAAATTTTGTTCCACGCTGTGCATTTAGGCTGCTAGGTTCAACATGTCTACATACAACCGCAAATATGTATACATATGTATAGCAGATTTAAACCTAAGGCGGAAAGAGCATCGCATACTTTAACACCTTCATTATCTATACATATGTATAATAAAGCTGTAACAGGCTGATATCTGATATAATTAATTAAAGCAACAGAAGTCAAATCAACAATTTTTTGAATTTTAAAAATAAATAAATAAATAAAACAACAGACACTTTTGAAAATCTACCTCAAACTCTCTATCAAGCCAACCCCTGCAACTTAAGCCAACTGAGAGATCTTTTGAAATAAGAAAGTATAACTTGCGCACATTCCTCGGAAGATTTTAACAACACGCTCCCTAGCACAATAACCTCGTATATATTAAGTAGTTCGACAAATAGATAGATGCTTGGTTGGGCTTATCCGATATACTAAACACTGCTCTCCCTTCGCTGGTTGCCTGGCGTTAAAAATGACCAACCCAATTAGACGATGGCCAAGCATTCAGCAGTAACCCCCGACGGTAAACTACTATGTGATGAAGACCAAGCTAAATGCAGAGGCATATCGAACGATTATATGACCTCAGCTACATTTGATACAAAATGTCAAAGTTATGGTATCAATAGCACAAGATGGTATAGCAGACGTCACCATATGTCTGAGGACACAAACTTGTATACAGATGGCTGCAAACTTTAAGAGAGAGGTGGAGAAGGAATTCCCGACCACTGCAATGTATATAATTTCGCAATGAATCATTTTGCAGATGCCATCGAGTGAGACATTTGTCAAGGGTACCTAAGCCCTAAGAGTTTCCATATTTCAAGATGATACCACTTCCTCTCTCTCTCTCTGTGTGCAGTTGCAATCACAGTATCTATCTGAGTACAAGACGACTGCAGCCCCAAGATTGCTTTCGCGGCTTTAGACTTTAGTACCATCGGGAGATATACATACATAGACGTAGTTCTCATTCCAGGTAGAGTTCTTTTTCTTGTGAATGGACTGATTTTGACATCCGAGTGGCCTGCGCCTCGGCTTCCATTGTCTTATAGAATTTGCAGTAGTTTAGCTACTAAGAGGCTTCACCTATGGACAATCTTTCGTGTATAGAATTGTGGTTGCTGATATTCTTGCTAATAGCAGTGATTCTGTCTACCTGTACACCTCTTTTCTATAGTGCCAAATATACCGCCTTATTTGAGATGATGTTGAAAGCGTTTTCTATGTCGAGAAAGGTTCAGTGAAAAACTTCTGTATAGTTAAAAGAATTATCCTTATCTGATTTACCAATCATGCATATCAATATTATTCGAGCTCCGTTCTGTATAACTGTGATGAAGGCTTAGGCTAAGGTGGCCAACATTATCTCTACTGGGTGTGAAGTAACTAGGAACTCATGCTATTGTAATAATGCCGGTTAAATTCCATCTATTTCTGGAGCCTTGTGGCGATAAAATGAGCTCAACGTCACCTTAACTCTGGCTCGCGAGAATATATATTTTTTTTTCATACGTTTTTGGTATAAGCGGATGAATCCGGAAAGTGTGTGGGAAATAGGACGCATGCTCTTTCTATCCCGCTAACTGTGTTTTCATATCTTTATTGAGTTAAGAATCTACTTAAAAAATTGAACTTGTGTCTCTACTACTTTTTTCGCTAATAAAATCAATATCATTATGACTTTTAAAACGAAACGTATTTCTTGGCATACAAAGTCTCTGAGTCTTTAGAATTTCTTCAACAGCCTCCTTTCTTAATGCTTTTACTGCATTCAGTTGTTTGTGTATGTATGTATTCACAGGTGAAAGCCAAAATCATTTGTTTGATTGCATGTTTATATGAAGCACTCTCATTTGACGAAGCAAAGTAATTTGTTTGCTTTTGTGTACGTTTTGTGTAAATTCAATTTATTTTCGGGTTTTCACTCCCACTGGCTATTGCCTACAAACAGTCACACGCTCACACCAACCCACTATGTAGTACAAAAACACACAACAACCATTTCACCTGACAGCCACATTCCTGTTGACATTACGGATAGACGATTCACATCCACGGCGCATTGAGTAAGCAACGTGTGCGACGAACAGCGAACAGCGAACAGTGACGCTGACAATTGCATGTTGAAAAAGTTCAAGTTAAATGGAGCTAAATTATTTTTCTTTACAACTTTGTCACTGCTAAGTTTTATTTACAGTATGAAATTAAATCGAAATGGCTAGAGAATGGGAAGTAGACAACGAACAATTTATTTAGTAGCTAAGTAATTTTTGCGCTTGGCAACTGATGCTTGACATGAGCCAAAAGGATTGTGTGGTGTACGCTGTGGGCGTAAATGTGATTTGCTGTTTTCGAAACAAAAACTCATTCATTATTAGTTTGACCTACAAAAATTGAGTGTGGCTACAAAACAAGCGTCGTACTGGGTACATACATATGTATGTACATATGTATGGGTATATGGACGGAGATGTTGGCGTGCGACTGAATGAATGAACTGGGTCATTAAATCTAATGAAACGACTGCTTGTATTGGTGATTTCACTATTACTATTTATTAAATTTATGTAAATACAATCATTTAAGTCAATTTTTAGTTTTTCACACAAATCAACAAAGTACCATACCTAACTTTACACTAATACATTGATATGTAGAATTTATTCAATAGGATTACATTTGCTAGCGGCAAGGTCTTCTTATTCTATAATATATACTGTAAATGGGCGTAAAATACTTTATCTACACATACAAACACCTACCAACATACCTATGTACATAAAATGAGACAAGCAATTTACAGCGCGAAAATACCTACTTATAGTAGTAATTGAGCGTTAACAAGTTAGCAATGCTCAAGGACCGAACAATTTGCGCAAGCACTAATCACACACAACAGTTCAACGTTAATTAAGCGTGGTTGTAATTTTTTTTATTTTGAAATTTCACTTTTTCGTATTTTTTTGTTTTATTTTTTGCTTTTACTAGCTTTTACGTGGTACAACAACGCAACAACTTACCCCCTTCTCTTCAGTGGCGAATTTTTTAATCTGCTTTTCCAAGTCAAGCTGGCTCGGCGAGGGTCGAGTAATGATTAGACATAAACGAATATTTATTCATAATGCTTTTTCAATATTTCTTTGAATTAAGTTTGCACTCTTATTTGGTTGTTTAAGGTAAATTAATTAAAATCTAGTCACTTAGAAGTAAAGCCACAGTTTCATTTGTTGTTCAAGTACTAATATAAATGTTAGTTTTATGGTATTTAAAATTGAATTTAGTCGAGTGGAAATCTATTGTAAGTACTCCTATATAACTATATATAACTAAATTTACTGGTCGAAGCAGTTGCTTTAGGTGAGCATTTTCTCAAAGAAAAAATTAATAGTAAGAATAACTAAAACACGATTTAGCCTGTTTTGAGCGAATAGCTAGGACAGAAATTTTGATGGAATTAAAATCGACTCAAAATAGGCTTTCAAAGTAAGAGAGGTTCTGGGAAAATTGTTTTCTGTGCCCTAGTGCTTGCAGATATATCTTTCTGATTAAAATTGCCCTGGGTGCAATTTTCCAATTCCTATGTAGAAAACTTATTGATTGAGTTCGACGTTTTGTAGTCCACCAACTGTAAGTTTCAAGTTACTCAAAAATCGCGCTGATTTTTGGCAATTCTTTTCTTTTGCCTACCGTGTCACATTGTTTTCCATACAAAGTATGAAAGCCACTATCAGCAAGAAAAAAAAAAAAAAATTGCCAAAAATCAACGCGACTTTTCAGCGACTTGAATCTTTTACTAAAATTTAATAGGCTAAAAAAACTGCGTACGCAATTTTTTACGAAATCGGTTTAGAAAGTTGAAAATTTATTGAATACAAAGTTTTACCCAAGCGACGGATTTTTATTTGTTATCCTCTTTAGATCAGATATTGGTAGATTAGAAAATATTTTTGGTCACCTAAGTCACCTAAATCTACCTGTGCGGGACCTCGACACCCACATTTTTTGTTCGATCTATTGCGGAGTCAGTATACATATTTTGACCTCCCCAACTCATAGGTACAATTTACTATTACATTTTTTCACGACTGATTAAATATTTTCGTCAAGAATTTCTTTTAGCTCTGCAGAAGTTGCTAAGAGAATTCTAGAGATATGTTAGTATGGCGATAAGATCTTCATATATTACACTAGAATCAAGCAAAATAAAAAAAGGCGAATGTTGTTTTCCACTTTGCGTTAACAAAAGGCTACACATCAACAGGACTTAAATCCCACTCATCTTCTTCCTATACGATGGTGCTTAATATAAAGCTCATTGTCAGGATATAAGCAGCACTTTCTCGGAGTGAAAAAAAGATTAGACGAGCCACGAGCCATCATACCAAAAAGAAAATGTTTAATAACAGGTTTATATTTGTAAAAATTAAATAAGTTATATTATTAATTCCTGCAAACAGCTTGTCCGGCTCTTCACGGTTGCAAAGCAGCGAGACTTTTTATTCAAACTATGCGTGGACTACGTTCTCATAAAGATTTCGAAAGAATTTTGAGATTGCTATATCGTCAATGACAAGTTGAATATCGAATATCAGTCTGGTCTTAGAAAAAATTCTTCGCCGCTTAGAGCAAAACTATTGTGCTACGTTAAGAGGGAAGATCGATAGCCAAACGAGATTCGATTTAAAAAAAATATTTGATAAAAAAGGTATGCACATATCTGTGGTCCCAAGTCATAACGGCCTAAATTGGCTTTAGCATAATCCACCATTTCATTTATTATTTAAAACACAAGGCCATTTTTTATGACGCTTGATTGGCAATAATGAGAGAGCTAGTGGAATTTGAAGCTATTTCCCTCATGTTTATTTTCCAATATCTAGTACATCAAAGGTGATCGTACTCCCCAAATGGTACAATAAACTATATCTTAAGATATTAATTTTTATATGATGTCTTCATAATATAGTCTATTTTGCTAAATATGATCGTAAAAATGTAAGTCTTTGTAACTGAATATTTTTCTAGATCTTTATGCTTTGGAGTCAATATGCTTCTTGATGCATGTAAAGAGATTGAGAAAGAGGATTAGGTATTTCGTGTGTTATTTTCAATTGTCTAACCTCTATCCCCAACTCCAACTATTTAAAAAGATGCCAAGATGCGGTGAAATAATCGACCAACTGCAAAAATCCTCTGCCACTACTACGAAAGCCTTTTATCTCAAGTCTATAAACTATTTAAACAATTTGTTAATGACGCAAATTATTTTCGCTGATTGAAAAATTAAATCCATAAACGAATGAAATGAAAACGTCTTACCCATTCAACGCTCTTTCATGTTTACAAAGGAAGAACTGGATTCTGCCTGGATATTCCAACAGAACTCTGTTACTTCACACAAGACCACGAAGATACAAAATTAAAAACCTGAGAATTTTCATGAACACATACCTTGAAGAAAATTTTCTTCCATATAACGCATGAACAAATCTTTTTTTTTTTTTATATAAAAGAGGGGACGCAACACCCTTAGCGAAAAAAAAATCCCCAAAATCAACGGTAATTTTTAGCGACTGAAAACTTGTACTTTGTTATTCTAAAATTTAATGAACTAAAAACTTTATACTAAAACTTTTAAATTTCGATGCAAATTTCTTGCATTTATCCGAGTTCTATATGAAATTAAAAAAAAAATTATTATTTTGGGTTTCGCTGTTGAACGAACTACATTTTTATAACAAAAATAAGAAAAAACTGGTATGGAAAATATAAAAAATAAACCGTCAAAACTTCAAGGTGCTGTATATGGATGTTCCTATCGTTTGCTTTAAAATCTACGAATACGTCAAGAGTGATAAATGATAACAATTGAAATGTAGTAATTAGATGGGATTAGTCATAAGTATGTGCCACATGTCGTATAAGCAACAAAATAGCATTGCCTAGGTATATGTATGTATTTACATAGCTATGCATAGGCGCACTCAATTAGTATGCAGGGCGTATGAGCGACATTTCCATTTGTATATATTTTCGCAAATCACGAACCGCCAGCGTAATTTGTGCGCATTAATAAACAAAAAGTCATTAACGTAATCAAACTAAAAAACATTACTTTTATTAACAAAATATGCAAAAACAAACAAAAAAGTTGAAATTGAAAATCGGCATTCAGTATTCACAAATTCAAAGCTCAATTCGGACGAAGGCGAATGAATGGCAGCAAAAAAACTGTGCCACCAGCGGCGACAGCATCAAGAGTGGCGCATTAAACTGGCACTGCCAATACCAAAGCCAAACATACATACATACGTATATTTACATGTGTATACACCAACAGCAATAACAACCCCTTCATCAACATTTAACAAAAAACAAACAACTAACAGTGGCAGTTACAGTTTTTATTATTATTGTGCTCGCATTAATCCCCTTTCCGACACCATCAGCACCAACATCCCAATGCCGTTGCCGCTGCTACTACCGTTTTCGAGCCATTTTGTTATTTCCGCACATACGCGCGTCGCCGTCGCCGTCGCCGTCGCCATCGCCTTTACCAAAGCATAGCAAAGAGAGCACACAAGGCAGCGAACCAGTAGAGCATACGCCAGGCTGTGTGTATAATTCGCGCATTGTGTGCGCCGCAACAAATTCAAGGACATGTTAAATTGTACACTTTGTATGCTGCCAAATTGTGGTGGAGGACACGGAGAACATTGTGCGCGCTTAGCGACGTGGGCGAAAGTATCATCGTACGGCTGGCTGACTAGGATTGCTGGCTGTGTAGCTGAACGGAGCAGTGTTGCACAAGTAAGGGGGCGCGGCGTCATACGCCAGGGGAGGAGTGGTGTAAAGTACAAGGTTGTTTGGGTGGTGGTGTTGGTTGGTTGGTCGCTTTGTCGCTGCTGGGTGGGCTGTTCGGTTGGCGGATGAGTGATTGCTGTTGGTCATGGTGTATTGCTTGGTGGCGGCGGCGGTTCATTGGCGGTTACTATTTGGCGGTTGGGCAGCTGGCGTCGACAAGCCTAGCATGTTCGTGGACACTTTATAACCGTGTGCTCATACATTCCGCAACACTAAATATTGTATGTATGTATATAATTTTTTTTGTATTTGGCGCAAAATACTGTGTTATACATTTATGGTTATGCGCAATTATTTATGCATAAAATACGTTCTCTTACATATTTTAGTTGTCGTTAAATATAGCCATTATTATGGGCAGAGTGCCGAAGTAGGTTGCTCACTTTTTTCGTGTTTTTCTTACGACAAACTAAGTGCGTCAATTTATGTTAGAAACATTTAAGTGTATGGAACCTATGTATGTATAAATAAGGTATGTAAAAAATAAAATTATGACTAAAAGGCTAAGGAGTTTACCACCCAGCTAAACTTTCTCGTTGGGCGCTTTTAGTTGTGGGGAAAGTATGATGTAGCCTATTCGCTTTTGGTTAATTATCGTAATATTGGCCAATGGGGAAAAATACGTGAGTATTGGATAATTACCGCTATCCCTTGCGCCAGACGCTTGGTCATGGCACAACAATTTTTTATTCTAAAAGAATTTAATTCAGGCATATTTTTATATGGACAAAGCGAGAATAAGAGTAGGGGTGTGTAATTAGCTTGTTAAATTCCTCAAAGTATTCGTGAGTATGGAAGCTAGAAGGCATCCAGGACATGTCATCCTGTCCAGTGTTTAGCAGAGGAGTAAAAGCACACAATTGACCACATCAAAAGAGGCTTAGTAAAATGATTATTGCTGCTGAGGCAGGAAGAAAAAAATATTACAAATATTTTTGATGTGTAAACATCTTAGCTCTCGGTATGGGCAAAATTTTCGTAAATCTAGTAGAAAATTTCTAATTTCTTATTGTGTAACCAAATAGAAAATCTGTAGTTGCTTCTTGTGTGTAAAAGTGAACATTTCTGGACAAGTTCGACATCATTTCGGGACCGTTTAGGAGCCTCTTGAGGACAGTTTCGGGATTAGTTAACGATTATTAGAGACTATTTTAGGACTGGTTCTGGAATAGCTCAGGCCTATTTTAGAAACATTTCGCGACTAGTTCGGCATCATTTTGAGCCTAATAAGGGACCAGTTTAGGACTGTTTCAAGACTTGTTTGAAATTATTTCAGCACAAGTTACTACTTTCTTGACCTTTTCGGTATAATTTGGATGCGTTTCGGGCTTGTTATGGATCAGTTGTGACTTGTTCAGGAACATTTCGTGTATAGTAAGGAACCATTTCGAGTCCGCTTAAAGACTTGTTCTAGATCAATTCGGGACAAGTTCCCTACTTTTTTAGAACCACATCGGGAGTACTTCAAGGCAAGTTCGGGCTCATTTCAGGGTAGTTATAAACTAAGTAATCACGAAATCATCTTGAAACCGTCCCGAACTATTCCCGAAGTGGTTGCTAAAGAGTAGTGCACCGGTTCCGGCGTACATATGTATATATTAACAGCTTCCAAACAACAAAAAATTTACTAAAATTCTGCTTCTCTTCCAATACGGCTTGGCAATGAACGCAATTCCTTCGCATATTCTTAGTTCTCCATTTAAAAGTGGAGTCATTCATTTAGTTTGTTAGTTTAGTGCCCACTTTAAATGCAGCAATTCACTTCTCTGACCTTACTGCCACCCCATTGAATAGCTAGCTTCAATCTCAAAATGAAATTCCATTGCGTGCGAAATTATTGGCTCCATGCTGCCATAAGGATCGCAAAAGACTGCCAATGCCAGCGGCAGTGCGTAAGACGACAAAGGGTGTAAGTTTTACGCTGGCGCCATAAAAGGAAGCCAATGCGACAGTTTTGCATGCGAATTAGGTTAGTTTTTCAACCCAGAAAGTATGTAAGCGCTTCTCCTTAGCAAGAGTAAAAATGGGTATGGCTGCAGGCGAAGAATATTAAGAGCAGCACAAAAGGCAAATGGAACATTTATAGCATGTGAGATATGCGCATACGCTATAGTTTACGGTGCTTTTTATTGAGACATATTCATAGGGATTTACGAGAGGTGGTGCAAGTGCGCGAAGCAGCAGGCAGGCAACACGCAACAGGAGGTGCTACTCAACTGCAAAGACATAAAGCGGATGAAGTAGTAGTTGCGTGCAGCTAATATGTACTCATGCCGGTGTACTATGTTTGTCCTAAACGAGCAACGCCTTATTGGTAATAATTCACCAAACTGCAATGCTGCAGTAAAAACTGCAAGAGAAAATCTATGAAATTTAAGGCGCGGCGGGGCGCGTTGTTGGCAATGCGGGGATCGAAAACGCACAAGATTGTTATTTCTATCGCCATTTGCCACTATTCGGTCGCTCGTATAATGCAATTATGGGCAAGAGCGTTTCATTTGCTTTTATGCCACCACTTCAAGCTGCTGCTTTTATAACCAGTGGCCATAAATCCCCTAACTCCATAAAACCATAGTTCTATTCTATTACCACGTAATTATTAGTGACCTAATTATTTCACGGTTTTCCACATTTTGTTTTTGCTTTTGTTGTTTTTGGCTATCACAATTCCTGCCACACACACAGCGTGGTGTACTTCACTCAGCAGCAAACACGTTCTTCGCTGACGGCTATCGCGCATGAAAAGCTGAGGAATATGAGTAAATATGTAAGTAAGTGTGCGCTGGCTTGTCATTCCATTTGTGTCGAGCATAACGCTGTGCTTTCGTCTTCAACTCATCTGTGGATATTGTTGTGCAGTATGGTGACCATCCGAAACAGTCCTATTTTTTCGTCAATTGTCCTGGTAATTTATTTATTTTATACGGGACACCAAAGTATTTCTTTTTCTTTTAATGTTCCGTATTTTTCCCCGTCTTCTGTGTTCGGTACTCCGCCGCCTTAACAGCTCCTGAAACTTACATACATGCCTATACAGCAGAAACCGTAATTGTTTTGCTTTAAAAAAAAAACCAATAAATAATCGTTATTTTTTCATCGATATATCTTTCATAAAAAATTAAGAATTAAAACTAAAAGTTTATGTTTGATTTTTTTCCTATCAAAAAGACAAGTAATTCATGGACTTTTTTGCCAATCATTAATAAGAGTGATAATTTGGCTTTTATTCTTTCGCTCAAAAATAACACCTAAATTATCACTTAAGTCATTGTTTTATTGCATCGCTTATTTGCTTATCATTGCAAAATCGACCAATATTGTTTAAACGCAGCCTAAAAAGTTTCTAATTTAAAAAATTAAAAGCAGCTGAAATATCAATTAAATTTTAACATTTACTTCATGAAAAAAAGGCGAACTTAAATTTTTTTTTTGCGGATCAGAAAAATAAACGTAAAATTTTAACTTTTATTTCTGATCGAAAAAATCAAAAGTCAAATTTTAATTGTTATTTTACAAAAGTTAAATTTAATTGTTATTTTTACAGAGAAATATTGGTAAGTCTCTTTTCAGACACGTCAAGTCTTTAATGGCAATTTTGTTCGTATTCTCTTTTGTGTGTTTCTATTTGCTTCCACATGCGTCAACTTTTATTCAATTCAAGTCCTCGATTCTTTAAACAATAAACAACGAAAAGAACAAAAGCGGCTAAAAAACTTGAAACGACTTGATGGTATGAAGGGTTCTGTACACCTCCTTCGCCTACGACCGTGCAGATTTCAAAGCAAGGCTTGACGTTTCTGAAAGCTGACTGAAAAAGGCTTTAAACGTTCCCGAACTGGGCCAGAAATATGCCATAAATGATCCCGGTAAAAGTCTTGAACAAGTCCCGTACTAGCGCCGAAAAACTAGTACCGAATTGATCCGGAAAATTCCCAAACTACCTAATGTATATCAACGAGTAGTTTTGCTAGAGAAGCTCAACAGATTTGGTTTTTGTTTGTGATGGTTTACACAAATTTTTCTTATCCGGGTTTGTTTAAACATAAAAAAAAACACAAGCTAAAATAATTTCGTTGTTATTAAAATATCTCCTCATTAGACTTCTTTTTCTAGACTCCAGCAACGATCGAACTCGCATCATCGATGTGCAAAGTCAGAAGCGCTAATCACTGACATGCTTAGACTTTGTTAGAAAGCTCAATAGCAATATTAAAATAAAGTGTTAATAAGTCACAATAACATTGATAAATAGCAAAATTATTTTTTTGTCCCATATTCGGTTTTAAGATCCATTAGCTTTAGTGGAAAAAATTAACGAACTTAATTTTTGCCCCATATTCGGCTGCCATAAGCATGGTCACCGTATTGCACGGAATTGTTGTCACGCAAAGTGTATTTGCTTTGTTGCCCGCAGCGTCCGTGAACTGTGCAGCTTGGTTGCGTTCTAAAGCGGTTATTCACTTATGTTATGTAGTTATAAATTGTATGCAGAAGAAGTGCTCACAATCCTTTACATATATTTATAACGAATGTTTGTATTTTCATATACATACATGTTCATGTTCCTCGCTACCCTCATTATTTGCTTATTTTGTCCCATTGCCCTCGATTACACTGCCAAATGCTTGTTCAAACAAAAACAGTTCTGCTCTCAGCGCAATATTTATGAAATCAATCCATTTGCACTTAAAGTTATTTCCGCCATTTTATGTACTATATATATGTATTTTTTCTTCGACCTGTTTCGTTAGTGCTGATGCACTCTTGGCATTCACTTCGGTTGTCATGTCCTTAATAGCTGCTTGCCATTCGATAGCTGCTTATGCATATACAGCGTGATATCAAAATACATACTAGCAGGAAGTTTGAGACAGTAAGTTAGCGGCAGCAATTAAGTGGCCAGCATGCGCTTGAAGTTGCTGGAGAGATATGCGCTAAGTGTCACTGCATTATTGCACTGGAAATTACGCGGGCATACTTGTCTGTAAGTACGTATGCAAGTGAACTGCACTGGCCTTGAAGGACTTCAATTTTTGTTATAAGGAACCCAAAGAGTTTAAAATTATTTCTTAGTTTTGACAGATTCTTCCGACAAGGTCAGAGGATAGATATTTAGATATGGAGATGCATAGATAAATAGACTATGCGACCACACTCCAAATATGTCCTTTTGGCGGGGTCACAAAAGCGCCAAATATCGTTGGACCAAATTTCTAGCTTGTGGAAATCACTTTTTAGCCTCTTTAGGCTGTCCACTTAATTAAGCTCTTAATTTGGCAAAGACTCTTGGTGTTTCGCCAATGCAGTCCCCTTAGTTTGTTATTTTCTTTTCTGGGGCCTACGCCGTCTGACATCCATTTGTTTCGGTTTCTGTAAAACCCTCTCGATATTCAAAAATTAGCCAACTGAAGAACCGCTGAAAGTCGCCAGACCAAGTTTTTCGCCAACAAACCTTAGAAGTTCTACACCGATGAAATTATGAAGCTTAATATGTATTTGATTATAATTAATTTTCAAAAAAAATTACCCAAAAGTCCGCAGGTTTATTATTTCCTTAAATCCATATGTAAACTTTGATAAAAATTTTATATACTTTATTTTGTAGTATAGGGAATTTAAATCCATTTGAAATCATTACTCAGTGTGCTTGAATATTTATCACAATTAGACAGATGAAAGAAACAAACAAATGCTGAAGGGGAATATGCATAATAAGTGAGATTAAATGAAGAAAGGAATACTAAAAAATGAAGATGCCATAAAAATCAAAAGAAAATTAAAATAGAAAACTTTTGCGACGCTGCATTGCATCCGAAAGTGCAGAAAAAGTTGTAAAAATCTACAACATTAACAACACAAACAACGCAACTATACAGTCTACAGAAGGAGAAACGATGTAATAAACGAAATAACAACAACAATAATCGCTATGTGCTGAAGAGCATAAAAAACAACAAAGCATTTGTAATAAATATAATGATAGCTTTTTAAGAATACGATGAGAGCGAGGAAGAAGAATATTAACTAGAAGGAAAAGTATGCAAAAAATAAATACGCTTTAAGATTATGTATATGGGTCAATCCATGCCAAATGGACCGACATTATTTTTTGTTTTTTTGCTGAAGTTTGGGCATATAACGAAGTTCTTCCAAAGGAAAAAAATTTATAATATTTCTTAGAAAGTTCAAAATTTCAAAACTTCCGGATTTTGCAGGTTTATTTTTTGAACATCTCAAAAAGTATTATAGTTACATATGGTTTTCGTTCATGTTTTAAGGTTGATATTTAGGGCTTTAAAAATATATATATATATATACATATACATGTATATTAAAATAAAAAAAATCGAAAAATTAAAAATTTTGCTCTTCAAAATTTAATAGATTTTTTAGTAATTTTCTTATTTGGTTGTTTTAACCAATCTTAAAAAACCCTTAATTACCAAAAAGATGTTTTTTAAGATATGAATTTTTGAACTTTAAAACAAAAATTTCTTTTTGCAAACTCTGGATTAAAAATAAATATCTATTTATTTTAAAATCAGTTCGTCAAAAATTAATGTTTGTAAGTTCAAAAATCTACACTAGACGCCTTGTTCTAATAAAATATTCACTATAACTTTCATGAAATGTTTTTTGCTTTAATTACTTATGCAAATATCGTTCATTCTACTATATAAACCATATAAATCAAAGTTTCACACTTTATATAAAGTTCAAAAAAATTCAAAAAGTGTTCATCAAAATTTAAAACTTTTTATTCAGAATTTCTAGAAAATTTTCGAGTATGCAGTTTTTAGCCCATTCAATTTTCGGTTTAAATAACTAAAAACTTCCGTTAATTTTTGAGAATTTTTGCACTTTTTGCACTTGAAATAAAAAGCGGAAGATAGTTAGCAACAACAATTTCAAAAAATCACCGCCATGTTTCTTAAATTCCACTTGTTACATAAAAAAACGTAGAAGCAGTATCCAAAAAAAATTTCTTTAGATTTAAATTGAATGGGCTACAAAACTGCATAAGCGGAAATTTGAAAAAAAAAGTTGAAAATTTCTTGAATTTTTGTGAACTTTATATAAAGTGTGAAACTTTGATTTATATAGTTTATATCATAGACTGAACTAAGTATTCACAAATAATTAATGCACAACATTTTTCATGAATATAATTGTTAATATTATATTAGAACAAGGTGTACACTTTCATTTGTCGCCTTGTATATATTTTTAAAAATTAGCTTCTTGAAAATTTCAAGATCTTTTAAGATAAAAAAATATCCAACAATTCTTATAAGTTTTCGTTTTTAAATTTTTTTGTTAACTTCAAGATTATGAAATTTTTATTTATCGATTTTTTTGTATATCTTTTATTATACTTCTAAATATCAGCTTTAAACCGAGACCAGAACCATTTTTGTAACTATAAAATTTTTGAGATTTTCAAAAAATAAACATGCAAAATACCGGAAATTGTGAAATTTTGAATTTTGCGTAATTAAAAAAAAAGTTTAATTTAGTTTCTATGGCAGAACTTCGTTATATGATCAAAGAAAAGTTCTGACCAAAATTCATCCAAAACAAAAATGGTCGGTTCCAAGCATTGGTCGATTTGTCATGGAATGACCCGTATACATATACATACATACATATGTAAATGCATGAACATAAGTAGCAATAGCAGACTAAGTATAGTAGTTTGCGAAAACATATTACGGTAATTTTTTCTTCATTTGAGTTATACTAGTCGCTGATCCTTATATGTACAGTGGCGGGGAAACATGGATAAAGAAATCTTTGGAATCTATCAAATTGAATTTTGTTGTTATGCAGATGCACTCGAAACTTAAGAAACTTGTCGACGAAGAAACACGAAACAAAAAACTACTATGTACGAATACTTGTAGTGAAATGCTTAAAAGGACAGGAAGGGAAGTACAGTACTATCAGAGAATGTAACAAAAAATGGAAAAAAGTAATCATGTACTACTATTATTGCCAGCAATAACCCGTACAGAAAAGGCACAAATATGAAATGGAAAATGGGCAAAATAATGTATTGAAAATATGCATTTATGGCTTTGTGTTTTTGTTTATATATATATGTGTGTGTGTGTGTGTGTGTGTACATATTTAAATGTAGGCAAACGAACAACAAGGATATACAAGAAAGTGATATACTAAATAAGAAAAATTTCGTTAGTTGGGGTGTATTTATGTATATGGGTGTGTGCGTTGTGTGTTTCAGTGTTTAACGGTAAATGTGTATCTACTATCATAAAAGTGGAACAGTTCACTGCGCATTGTAACTGTCCCATGTCAATATCACAAGGCGGGAGAGATATGTATATATGTACTCTGATATTCACTATGAACCTACTTAGTTATGTAGTTGTTCGTATTTGGGCACGGGGGTTTTAGAGAAATTAAAATTTTTCTGCTGACACACAAAAGTACAAAATACATACAGTAATATACATACATACATATATGTATGTGGGTAACTAAGTTAAGGGATCTCTAACTACAATTTGTATTTGTTTGCGCTGATTTTTTACTGCTGCCGATTTTTGATACACCTTGCGTGGTGTAAGGCAGCGGGGCGGGGTGCGCGGTGCACAGTGTAACATTTATGGAGGAACGCTACACACAAGTAATTAATTACACACATAGATATGTATGTAAGGATATTTGCGAGTAGGTATGTACTACAATAGGTAAATGGAATATGCTTGTATACTAAAAATAATGATAAGTTTGTAGGTACCAAAAACGCTGTCAAATGATTTTTCAATGTTGTTTACTTATTGTTTTTGTTTTTTTTTTTCTTATTTTGGCTCTAAATATAGTTTCAAATGCAAGTTAAAGCAACAACAATTCCTAAAATAACAACAACCAAAACAAAAAACGTATGTAAAACTAATGATTGCGTTGATGTAATGAGCAAATTTCTAGGCGTGTTTATGTGTAAATGTATGTTGTGATAGTTAAAAATTTATTTTAAAAAAAAATTGGCATGTTTGTGTATGCGTGGAATTTATGCTCCGCTGATAAATTTTTATTTTCTTTTTTTCAAAATATTTATTTTCAAATGATAATTTACAAATATTTTGTTAATTTTTTTTGTAATTAGATACCTAATTTTTTCTTTATTTTTTGTCAATTTAATAAAAAAAAATGTATTTCAAACTTTCATATTTTTTAAATTTTTTTTTAATTATTTATTATCTGCATCTAGATGCTGCATCAAAAAGGAAAGTTAAAAAAATATCGTATACGTTATTTTGGCGGTTAGGGCTTGATTTTTTCAAACTGTTTTCTAATTTATTTCAATTAAACAAATGTGTATTTCAAATTTTTTTTTTTTTAATTTTTTATTTCTTATTAAAAAAAAAGTATATAAATATTCAATATGTTTTTAAGCAGTGTTATTCAAAGCCAATGCGCTGCTGTTTGTGAATTTTATGATTAATGCTGAGTGGTAAAAAAAAAATATTTCATTTAATTTTTTGTGAAAACCTACGATGATTTTTTTAATGAAAATTTATAGCATGAAATATGTATGTAGTTGTTGTTATACTAAATAACAGAGCATCAGCATATCATGTAAATACTTTTAAGAGCATTTTTTATTGGAAAAGTAAAGTAGAAATTCATAGCAAGTTTCTAAAATGCTAACAATGAATAAGTAACAAGTAAGAAGAAACTTTAGTTTCATACGCTTTCAAAAAAATCAAAAGTAAAAACATAGATAAAAACATATATTGTGTATATGTGTGTGTGAGTTTGCTGAAACTTTTAAAGCCAAGTTAAACATTATAACAGGCTGTGTGAAAATTACGAAAGATGCTCAATTACAAAAAAAAAAATTGAAACAAATTATTTCTGTAGAACTTTTGGAAGACACAACCAAAGTTTTTGTTTCCCTTTTTGGTTAAGAGGAAGTAGTTCTTTTGAAATTCTAGTAGCTTTACAAATTTGCTGCTACTCTTTATTGGCTTACCCTTAGTAGGGCTTTCATGTGGACTTTGCAAATCAAACGCAGTTTTGAGACCACTTTTGTTTTTTTTTTTCCTAAACTTTTGAATCAGGTGTGGTTTGCTTCTCAGCATGAATTATTTGTTGCTTGCAAAGATTTAGCTGTTTGTATGGGATTGGTTATGATTTTATTTTATTTTCATTCAGTTATTGCAAATCTAAGTTTTTCAGATTTTTGATTTATCTAATTTTTTCCTAACTTTTGACTGTATTTTTTTTTTCTTTTGATAACTTTATAAGCAACTTAAACAGTAATTACCTGTTTTTGGGCCATTGCTTGCATTTGCTGGAACATTTGTCGCTCCTCTTCTTTACCTGTAAGTTGAATGAGAAATTCAAGAGATTCAAATGTAGTGAGCAAAGAAAATTATATTCCTAATGCAATGATTCCTTGACCTTATTTAATTATAAAAGCGCACGTAGTATTTTGGCCCTAAGAATATGTATATGTAATACAATTCTGACCTCTAAAAAAAATTGGAAAATCAAGTTTTATAAATAGCAAAAAAGTCTACAAAATTTATTAATACAAGACAAAAATTCGGAACAGAAGAAAATGTATACGAAAACAAATTTAGTTAGTTTTACTAAAACCCAAAAGTCAGTCCAGATTCTCCAGATGTCGCTTCACGGGCACTCTCAATTAAGGAAAAGCAGAATATATAGTAGCAGAGCTTAAAGCCAATTCGCACCACAACTTTCAGGTTGAAGGGTCTGGGAAAAATTGTAAAAGAGCGAGTAAGGTCAAAGTAAGGCTTTGTAAGACAAAGTGTGGTCTCTTCGATAATATTGAGAACGCTTTAACAAAAAAGAGTAGATGAAACCATCATGTATGCATTGTCTGCTACCTAGAAGACTACTGATCCCAGGAAGTTCATTAAAACAACATCTGCGGGGTTCATTCTAGTTTTGTTTCGCAAGTTGACTCACTTTAAATGTATGTAAATGAAACGTCTAATCACATGCAGCCTTTTATGCTAGCGACAGGAGAGTCCCTTGGGACTGTGCAGGACAACCTCAATATTGACTATGCAGAAGACAAATTTGTAAATCCAAACATACTACAGCCTAGAGTGCATGGGTTTACCTATCTTTCCACGCGAACACGCGATGTCTACAAGTATTGCTGAAGAGGCAGCTGGCGTAGAAGGTTCATGTCTGGCTGAAAGTAAATGAAGCACTCAATAATGTTTTCGTTTGTAAAAATACTTAAAGATTTACCGCTCGTATAGTTGGCATAGAGTTTAGCCGAGCTTCCTTACAGTCTTTGGGTTTTTTGGTATCACTCGAATGGGATTTTTAGCAACCCTGAATTGCATGTCTTTTTTTATGAGAATATTTGTATGACACGGTTGAAGAATGCCTTCGACGCATGGCCGCCGCAGTCAAATGTCTGAAGCAGCCCAAAAGTGTTCACTAGGGTAGTCCAAAAATATGTTGAGCTGGAATTTTAATGCTCTCACCCCCTAGGATTGTTCTATACAAAAATATATACCACTAATTTTTATTTTGAAATCAAAAAATATTTAGAGGTCGCTCAAAGCACTCAAAGTTCGCCATTCAAGAATTCTATACCATTTCTACGAAAAGTGGATGTTTCCTATATAAAATAAATGGAAAACTTTGAGCGCTTTGAGCAACCTCTAAATATTTTTTGAATTAAAAAAAAAATTGGGGGTCTATTTGTTCGGTATAGAACAATCCTAGGGGGGGAGAGCATAAAAATTCCGTCTTTACTTTTTCACGTTAATTTTTGGCCCCCTAGTGCTCATTCAATAGCGGTATCTTCAAAGCAGTAGAAAACTATCATAAACTGAGAGCGTAGAAGCTACCATCACTGGCTCGGTTGGTCATGGTACACTTTATATGGTACCAATATTTGGCTAGTCTTCCGGGGTATACCCATATTGGAACTTTCTTTTAGTTTCTTTTTTATTTCTAAACAGATTTTTAAAATTCATGAAAGCAGAAAAGGTTAAGGCTGGTTATGCGTATTTGCGTTTCTAGGTGGGTATTTAAGTTTAATTTCCTTGTGATTTCTTGGAATTATTAATTTCAGCTTTGTTTTGTGGACGGATCTTATATGCGGCATACAATAATATCAAAAGGTGAAGATATTTTTCATTGACAATAATACATTTTTCGCGTTAAGTATCAGTAAATGAAGGTCCATTACTGTAATGATTATTTCCTGTTGCGATAGCTTTGAGTTCGGCTGATAACCGGTAGAGCCGGTATTTCAAATGGGTATACCTTCTCTACTACCATCTCAGTAAAGTAGGTATAGTAACTGGACTTAAAGAAACATATATAGAAATACTAAAAGAAATAAAGATCGTCAGAAGACCTCCTTTTTCAGTCTAATTGCGGCAAAGAATATACTACCTTTAGATATTTACTACAAAAACTTTAATAACCAGAATTTCACATTATTCTTATATGTAGAAATGACCAGCTTATGAAATGAATAGCCCAANATTTTTTTAAATCTAACTTCATAAAGTTCTTTAAAAATATTTTGTAAATGAGGCCATAAGAGCTTAGGGGGAGAGTTACAACACAAAAATACATTTAAGGCGCAGCGAAGCACGCCGGGTAATTGCTAGTAATATATAATTAAAAGGTTCAAAAAGTTGTAATAAGAGAAACTAGGTTTTATCACGAAGAAATAAACTAACAAACCTCATCAAATTTATGCTAAAATAGGCTCCTTAATCTGCATTAACTCTGATCCGTTTCAGCATTTTTATGTCAACTTCTTAGAGGTATTCACATACATATACGAACAGTTTATTTGCTAAAAAAGTGTAAAAAATTTTCATCTCCACTTACCCATTCCTTTAGTTTGCAACATTTCCAACAATTTCTTAATACTTTCATCGCGCGCGATGAGCGTTTGCTTTTGTGTTTCTACGCGACACTCAAGATCTTTAATTGTTTCACGCAATATGCTAATTTCGCGCTGTAAATGATCATTTTCCGCATATAATGCTTCCATTTGTTGTTGCATTTCAATATTCGGCTGACGCATGCGCATACGTAACTCTTCCTCCAATTGGCGCACTAACATTGCTTGTTTCTAAAAGTATGAAAGCAATGAGGAAAAGTGAGAAAATATACATTAGCAGAAGTGAAGCACCAGTTGTTTGGTAAAGCAATATATTGAGGTCAAATACAGTTACTGGTTAGAAGAGATATTGGACTTAATTAGTTATTACGAAATATGCAGTTTTAATAAATAAAAAATGGATTAAATGAAAAGTTTCCTAGTTTCCAAAATAAATACCATTGTAGTACGAACTACGTATGTATGTAGATTTGTCGTTTACTTACTTGATTCTCTGTGCTCAGCAATTTTAGCTGATCATTGATTAAACTAAATTTGGCGCTCTCCTCTTTCCTAAGCGCACGCTCTTTCTTCAACTCCGGCGACCAAAATGTTTTTATGCTGTGCATTGAACTGCCCAATTTTTGATTTGTCAGCTCCAATTCACGTTTAAGTTGACCCAATTCACGTTGCAAATCGGTATTCTGATGTTGCAAATCGCCCAAATACGCTCGATCCGATGATGGTAAGCCCGTTTGATAGCCTGAAAAGTTGGCAGAAAAGTGTTTATATCAACATCTGGAATATTTGTTGTAAACAAAAAATTATGCCACAATCAGCGTAGGTTTAAGCTATGTCCGTGTAACCTTAAAAGTTAGTCTGATTCTATTCACTGAGGATTGGAGAACTGACGAGTTATCCTGTAGAAAATGGACCACTCCACTTCTACACCGATGGTTCACAACTAGAGAGCAGGAGATGGTTGAATACTTACGTACAGGAGAAATCATATACAACAATATCTTTATCAATTCAGACACTCAGGCGGGTCTCAGACGGCTTGACTCGGTTACATGCAACGCAAAAACCATAATGAACTACCGCAGATTTCTAAACGAGAGAATTAAGCAATCTGCTTATCAGTTGGTATGGGTCCGAATTATCGGTATATACCAGCAAACGAGAAGGCAGACGCACTTGCAAAAGAGGACACATACGTTTTACTTTCGCAGCATTGAAAGGTTACATGCATGCCTCTCGCTATCAGCGAGCTCATTTCAAGACACGGCCGAAAGGTCCTCTCATGCTGGACAGAGGGGACTTAGCGACACCCACGGTTTGCTAAGAGGCCATGTTGCCACTTAAGGCACGCGGAGAGGTTACTGGTTCCCCATAAGGACTTCTACATAATGTGTACCAACTAAAAATAGACACAAACGTTGAGGCACCCCTTTGTGCGAATGTCTCGCACTATGCAGAAGAAGTCTAAAGCTCTCAGGTTCAGAATTTTTCTAGGATCTAACCTACATAACCAAAGTAGAAATACGGAAACTTTTGAGTTTCGCAGATGGTTTGAATGAGAGCGCTCTAGCGCTAGTGAGGTGACTGGCAACGTTTAACAAATAATGTTGAGTTACCCAATGGGCTAAGGGCATACTAAACGACGAGCTAGCTCGGGAAGCTTGCTAATAAGTACCCAAACCGTCCCTTGGTTCATTAGTTACATCAGTCGAATCGCATATGTATCAACAAATCGATATATACACAGAATGTGAACAGATGGCGGAGCTCTTCTAGTTGCAGACAATCTAAGGTTACCTTACATAATATTTACAAATAATCTTCAGAATTTGTCTTTTTGGAATCTCTCAACTTGCCCTTTAGCCCAACGGGCAAACTGTGGCTGAATGGTTTGCTTCCTACAGAAAAGAGAACGGTTGATGTTTTGAGATATTTTCAGTTGCTCGTTTGTAGTAGTTTTTTTAGATGGAAGCTTAAAGCGAGTAGGGGTCCTTGCATCTCTACTGTTCTATAGAAGTGTATAGGCAGAAGCTTTGATAATTTCAAGTTCTTGAAATTTGACGGTGTTTCTGACTTTCATGGTAAATTTTTCTAAAAATGTCTTTCAAATGTACCCAGGTTTCTCTATATTGAGAGTCAGGCTGCGATTAGGGCACTCCTGTCGCACATCACATCATCATAGAAGGAAACTATGCCGATAGACGAAGTACCGATTTCCCTCGTGTCCATGATCTGAACTTTGCGCCGTTGTAGAGCAAACCGCAAGCCTGCACGGTGTCTAGGATTATGTGCAGATCGTATGAAATAAAGTTAACGAAATTTCTCCTTTCCTCCAGGAGGGAGGATGACAGGCCACTGGTGGGTGTTAATGGGACATTTTTTGCTGGCATCGTTCGCCTTTAAATTAGCTCTGTTCTGCTCTTTGTTGCCTGCATATAAGCCTACTGGGGGGCAGGCTTTCTGCCTAATCTAGAATCCGGTGTACTGAGTTTGCTAATAGTGTCAGTGAACAGTTGCGTAATCTGGTAACTCTGTGGACCTTATTGGTCTCTGCGAAGCCACGCAGTCTACCTAACCTAACTTTAAGCCAAGTATTTTATTTTATCTACTTAGTTCATTCTCGAAATCTGGAAATATAAAAATCAACTCGTTTTTGTTAAATAAGATACCTACACTATCCACCGTCAAGATTGTAACTTGAGGGTAACTAAAAACGCAAAAGGGTATTTAAAATGTTTACTACTGGAATATTGCGTTCGGTATGATATGAGGATTGCGCTCATCGATGATTTGGCGGAAACCTGTTGAGAAGATCTAAGTACACAAATCGCCCGGGATAACAAGCTGTACACTTGCGTTCATAGGAGCAATCAGACACCAATTAACGGCATCTGATGGCGACTCAGTCTTGTCAGATATACTGCGGCGAATATATAAATAGGGACGCTATATTTTAACAAGTTTTGGATATTTTTCTTTTGTTCATTTAATGTTTGTTATTATTTTATCTAATTATAGTCATATAAATCCATATTTCAAACCTTATACAAAAATTAGGAAAATTTTGAAAAAATTTTGTTAGCCTTAGCTTGAAAAGGCTACAAAATACCGTTGATTTTTGGAAATTTTATATGTTGTTCTTTGTATGAAAACGACGTCTTTAACAAAAAAAATTTACCAAAAATCAAAGGTTAGCTACTTACTTAAAATTTTGTCAAATTTTCCGAATTTGTGTACAAAGTTGAAATTCGGACTTACACGTTTTTTATTACATAATAAGCTGTACTTTCATGAAAGAATAATAAACAAAAAAAAAATAACCAACAATTGTTAAAATGCTGCGCCCTTGCTTATATTTTCGCCACTGTATGTATTTTTGTTCTGCACTTGCTTGAATATTTCTTGTTGAATTTGGTAACTTCTTTGGTGTTTTTGTAACAAATAAAAAAATCATTGTTGTAACACTGGCTAGAAGTAGAACTCGGTTTTTGCTAAACACTACTTTGGCGAACTTTTTGTTAATGCTGTACTTTTTATATTTCCAGAAGCAATGTGTGTTTTATTGGACTTACCTATAGGATTTGGACTTTGTCGCGCCGAGCGTCCATACAACTCGTCCTCCAGATACAATCCCCTCTCAAGCGATCTATCACGTGAGCGATCGCGTGGCTCACGTATGGGTATAAATTCACGATCATGTGGATCAACCAAGCCACCGCGATCCAGCGACTGATAACGTGTTCCTATGTGAATGAAAATCGTGAATGAGCTTTCGTTGATGAACATGTAAGTATGACACATTTCAAGCTAGAAATATATTATATTATATTTATATTAATTATATGGAAAACTAACTGATGGGCACTTCTATCCATCAGTTAACTAAATTCTGTCAGTTAACCCTATAGCCTATTTCCGCCACCAAGCTTAGCTGCTGTTGAAATCTTTGCTAGGTTCTAAAAATGCTAAGGTCTAACTCAAATACAGGGTGAACTGAGAGCTCCCTCTTCCCAATTTTCTGTGGATGCGCCTAAAATTAGCTTATAAAATCATATTTAGCTATACAGCTCTATTCCTATGCAAATGAAAAGAATGTATCGCATGACTTTTGCCTTAACTTCTTCTCCTTCTTAATTGGTAGCACCACCAATTGAAAACTTAACCAATTGTCTTTCTCCTTTGCGAACCAGTTACCAGTTTCTTACACCAGGAGTGGCTATGTAGGTCCTTCTGCCTAAAACTATTACGCAAAAACGTGATTTCAAGTGCTCTAAAGATGACAACTGTCAGTAATATTGTTGTGACCTTTTGAGGACATGACAAAGATTCTGCGTCATAGTTTTAGGCGCTGTAGTTAGGACAATAGTCATGCGAATAGTTTAATCACTGCCCGAAAATTCTAACGAACATTTGCTTTTTTACCGGCATACTTGAGCTAGTTCTATTCTGAAATAAAGATGAAGTGCTCTTACACAAAAACAGTAGAGTGAAATTTTATATGAAAATTTTGTTTATTCTGACACGAAAGTTTTAGAAAATGAAACTCTTTTGTCAACAGGGGAATTTTTTTAAATTATTTATTTTGTATTTTTTAACTGCATTTTCCTTAAATTTGTAGATTTTATTGTTTTAAATGAAATATAATTTTTTACTTTCATACAATTTTTAGAAATTTATTAGGTTTTTTATTTCTTTTTGTAATTTTTAGATTTTGTTCTTTTAAACAGAAAAATAATTTTATATAATAATACTAAATTTACAGGAACTTATTTTATTATCTTCTGATTTTATTTTTTTCTTTTTAAATCTATTTTTTTCTAGACTTTTTTGGTTTAAAAAGAAACATTTTTAAATTTAATTTAATTTCTTTTTTATTTTGTTTCTTTTTCTAATTGCATTTTCTCTTTTTTAACTAAATTTTCCAGGCCCTTTAAGATACTATTGTATTAAAAAGAAAAAAAAAGTTATTTAATTTATTTTATTTATTTCTTTGTTCAATTTAATTTTTTTAATTCTTGGATTTTAGTTTTTTTTTTTCAAAACAAAACAGAATATATTTTTTTAATTCCATTTAATTTTTAGAAACTAACTATTAATTTTTTTTAATTCAACTTTTTTCAATTAAATTTTCTTAAAATTTTAGTTTTTATTGTTTAAAAAAACATATTTTTTAAAATTAATTTTTAGAAAAATTATGCCTAAAAGACTAATGGCCTTATTCATAAAAAATAAAGTAGGTTTAAAGAGCTTTATAAACTGTCGTTTTCATATATTTTTCAATTCATAAAACTTTTTTAAAGCTACTTTAGTTTTTATGAATAAAGGGCTAAGAGAATAAAGTTAAGACCTCCACGTTGGCAGATCTTTTAGTTAGTCTTTCGAAAGACAGAAAGATAGTTGCCAAGTTGTCTTATTAAAGACTGTGTGTGCCAGAATTGACCTGTTAGTGCTAACTGTAGTTAAGGCTTGGTGGAAATGGGTCATTATTCTAACCTCTATTTAATGTTTTCTAAAAAAAAATAAATCTTTTTCAAACAAATAGTAAGTAAGTAAGAAAAATTGTAATTACTTGGATAATCCATGGCATGTGACATCGGTGGTCTGCTGGCACTCCGGCTCCGATGATGGCCCGCACCGGCTGGACTTGTTGGCTCATCCATGTCTCTATAGTATGGACTGCCCATTGCTGTAATTCATACAATTATGACGATGATAATAATGAGGATGATGTGGCTAAGGGATGTGATACGTGAGAGTAGGCAGAGAGAGATTGTGTAAGTTTGAGAGATAGAGAAGTGATTGTGAGAGGACTATGGATGTGGTTGTGTTTGTTGTTGTGATCAATTGCTGATTTTGCTATTGGGGATTTGTGTTTTTTTTTTTGTTTTTTTGATTGGCTGGGTGATTTAGTTGGTGTGTGGAATTAGGAAACGTATCAACAAAATAAACAGTGCATTGGGGAGATATCGCATTTTTTCTCTGGAATTGCTAGTACGTGTCGAAGCATTTAAATGAACGCTTTCAAAATATTAAAAAATTTTCAACGAGTATGAAAACTAATGAAATGAAAATTACATAATATAATTAAAAACATAAACGAAAAATGCTAATTTGTAGGCAAAAATACAAAGCTTTTACTTATGTATGCGTATGTCGTTGATGATGAATTAATTTGCAACAAAGTGCAAAGCAGTTAATTAATGGAAATGAATAATAAAGGAGAAATTGAAATGATAATTGTATAATGGAAGCTTTCACATGTTTTTCTACAATTTAACTAATTGGAAAAGGTAGTAATTATTTTAGAATATACATATGTATGTTTGAAGGAATTAATTTGTGCGTGTTATTGTGTGGGAACGTGTGTGTGTGGGGCGTGTGTGTGTGAGGCGTGCTCTAAACTACGGGTATGTCCTGTACTAAAGGCGTTAATTTTATATAAGCATTTCGCACGAATTTGTGTGCGATGGCCTCTCAAATGGATAGTTAAATTATCACCTTGGGATTGTTGTTTGTACGTGCAATGAGCGAACAGCTATTAAGCTGAAAGGCGGTTTTATCAAAAGTTGTAAATGATATGCCTTACTATTAATAATAAGTGGCCATTCTAAAACTAAATTTTTGCGATATTTAATTTTAATTAACTTTGCCGTTCATGTGAAATTCCTGACTTCATGTGAAATTCTGCTTTTCTTAAGTTCGCAAATTGGTTTTTGAGAGTTAAGAGGCAGCAATATTTCAGTGAGACAATTTGAAGGTCAACCGTGCCCTCTGTAGGACAGAACAGAATATGGCCAAGATTAGGGTGCTCTCAAGTGAAGCCTTAAGCAAAATTCGGTGTCAGGCGATGTTAGATGAATACCTAGCTTATCAGATCATCTATGGAAAAGTAATTTGTAAGCGGAAGAACCAGAAAAAACTGGAAGAGTGAGGTATAGCATCAAGTGCCCGTGTTGGCTACTATATCTATATCAGAGCTAAAGTTTCAAGAGCTCATTTACAAGTGTCAATTGTATATGAAAATTTCAACAAAGTGAAGCCGATATTCGGAAAGTGGACGAAGGTTTGGGCATGGCGCTGCCAATCAGTCAGCCAATGACGATGTGACATATGACCCAACCCAAATAAGCATCTCGCCAGCTTCGTGTCCATGGAGGCGTTGCGCGGAAGCAGCGTAGTTAAGTACAAATGAGAAGCAAATATCCAAGGTCTCAGTGGAGAAGAACTTAGCAAGACTCAAAAATCTTTGGAAGATATTGAGACCCAGCTGACGAAAGGGTTGTTCTTGACTATGCGATCCAGCTCGTTGCATACAAAAGGCCAGCAACTACTAATATCAAATCATGTGCGATGCTAGAACAAGCCTATTACTTGAAATAGCCAGACTTTCTCAATGGATTCCGCCATAAAATATATATTTAGTAGAAAGGACACATCGTGCTCAACCGCTTCATCTCTTTACCTTCGCATCTCTCTAATATCAAGCTTATAAAACGTGTAGTTGACTTTACATGCGCCTATTAACCATAAGGTGTCATTACGGCTGATATACGAATTTCATAAAAACGGATAGTCTCTAACTCCTAACAACTCTAACAGATCCATCCATCCAATTTCCATCGATTTAGCTGCTGAATTTAAGCCTCAGTTTTGGTGCGTATTGTTGCCAAGAGCCAAAGGCAGTAGCAATCATGAAGTCCAGGTACATTTCTAAATTAAATGGTAATGGAATTGAAAGCTCCTTTGTTGTCGGTTTGGTGATTCACTGATATGAATTTACATAAATATTAAATTCAGGCTCAGGCCGCAGGATGGTCGATGATATTTCACATTTGTTTCGTAGCAAAAAAAACACCAAAGTGAACTTTTTGCTTTGCAAAACTTAAGGCCGTTTTCACAGTGGAGAGTTAACTATCCATATTCCTACTGAATTTCTATAGTTAAACGGCGATTATGAGATAACTAACTTTTCACTTTAGAGATGAGAATCTAATAAAAAAAACTGCGTATACCACGTAAAATGAACATTTGAAGCCTATGATAAAAAAACTTACTTAAATATTTTATGATTGATGCATTTGGATAAACAATGCACACACACATTTTGACATATTTATTCACTAACCATAATTGTAATCCAGTTTGCGGCCTTATTGTGTTACAACACAAAACAGGAACAGATATGTGCGATGCGAGTTTTTATTTGGTGAGTGCGATTCTCCACGCACACACCGCTACAAAGAATCTTTTGGTCTAACTAATGCCCACCTTGGAACTTTTAAGGCTTAATTTCATTACTTCTAAGCTACTAAATATTGTAAGGCAATGAAGTATAATGTGTGTGTATGTACGTTTGTGTAATTTGTCGATTGCAACATATTGCCATAAAAAATAAAATGAAATCGAGTAAAACGAAATGAAAATGTATGCGCCAAGCGATGATAAATGCAACCGAAAAATGTTTCATGCGCATGCGTGATGTAAGATAAAATAAATATTAGGTTCAAGTTTGCAATTATATATATTTTTTGTTAATTTGTAAATAAAAAAAATGTTTAATTATAGAAAATAAATATAGAAGTACAAGTTTCTTAGTTTACAAAAGTACTTACTTTACTACGTATTGTATTTACTATGCTATATTAGATGTCTCGAAAAAAAAATAACGCAAATTTCATATAAATCATAAGAGAAAGCTTATACATTTGACTGATGGAAAAAGCCTAACGAAAGTGCATATATTTGTTAAAAAATTTAAGAAATCAGTTTGATAATGCTCTAAACGAAGCTAAATGGGTGACTAGAGGCTCTGGAGAGTAGGCCTTGCAAACTGATCTAACCACAGACAAACAATTTCCTGCTAAATAGTTTGCAATGTTCTCGGTAGATACGGAACTAGCCGCAGGATGCGCAACTTGTGGGGTAGACTATATTCTGATAGTTGAATTTCGATTGCGACGTGAAATTGGGCGGGTAGAGGGCATGTATGTGTCTATAGCTGAACGCGGTGTTTTCTCGCTTTTCTCAGTTGCTGGGTTATGGACTCCTTACTTGACTCAACGTCTGGAGTGGAATAACGGCTTGTCCGAGCAAACCTGATTAGATGCTTTTCACTAGAAAGATTAACTGTTTGACTAATGAAGTAAAAATTTAAAATTCTGCGATAGCCTCATATTCAAGGTGGGCGTCGATTTAATCCCTGATAACACGGATTACTTCGTTACTAGCCTGGCACCAGCTAGGACGGGGGCCAGTGGTTCGAAGGAGGCACCGGTGAAGTTTTGCACGGATCGGACAGGCCTTCATGGAAGGGGCCGTGTAGTGTTTTTTTCCAGGCAGCTCTCTATCAACTTAAATTTAGGGTTCCATTCACTGTAAGGTTTTTCAAGTGAGGGTTGCTGCTAAGTATTAAGGATTCAGCCGATGAGAGCGATGGCGGTAAGGGAGTTAACATCCACTCGTACAGCCAGGTTTCAACGAGAGCCGTGGGATCACTTATGGTACATTCGACGCTTTAATGCACTTTCGATTACTTTATTAGATTTGTATGGGTGCCAGGCCATAGTGACAAAGTATCGCCAAGAAAACAGAGCGTGGAAGTTCCCTTGATTACATGTGGATTTCTCTTGGAAAGATGGGAGCTGATCTACTTAAAGAACACTTGGGGAAAACCAGGGCTTGTGCTAGTGCGGAGTCATTCTGGGCAAGGACGGCAGGGGATGTTCTAGAGAACTCCTTAGGAACGTGCAGCCAAATATCTCGATTATGGTATTCAAGTGTACTGAGAGCCCTCTGTTCTATCGGCATTCATGCACTGGGATTAATTATCACATCGGACCATCTCAGCATTTCCTCTTAGAATGCACCTCTTTTACTAGATTTTGGATAAGGAACTTGAGTTCGTACTTTCTGATTAATCCGGAGGAGATATCCGTCCCGATTTAAACATATCCAGATTCAATGAAGAATCCAGACAAAAGTAGCTGCATTAAAAGAAACATTCGAATGGTTTCGCAATTGTATGACATACGTGGCGGAAACTAATATCTATTTTGATAGAAAATCAGCTCACTCAAGATATGATCAGATTTAGTCTTCTCTCCCGGTCACATCAGAATACTCACAAATTAGATGATTATCGAAAATCCGTTACAGTTATATTGCAGAAAACTGAACGAAGTATTACTAATTAGCTAAACTTGGACTTAGTGAGGAATTGACTTTCTCTAGACTACCCATAAACAGATCCAGCAAAAAGGCTTTGTGACTAATGGTAGACCTGACTGCAATACATAAACTTTTATTTTATTTTCAAAAAGGGCAAGTTAAGGGTATAGCCCTCTGTTCGTTTATGTGCATAAGAGGTGCCGTTGACAATGCAAGCTTCAAATTCATTGAAGTGCCACTCTTCAATAGTGATACAATATACTAGCCCAGAGAACTCTAAAGGCGAACCGAAAAAAACTCAATAACACTGCAGTAAAAAGCTGTCTATAGCGAGGAGTCCTATCTCCGCTATTGTGGTCTGTACTGGTTGACGATCTAGCTGATAATCACAACGCAAAAAGACCATGAAAAGATCGTCACGGATTTAGTCTAAGGCCCATAGTCAAAACATGCGGTCTAAATCCCAAAATTGCCTTCTGGGTATAAACTCAGATAGTAAAACCCATAATTGTGTATAAAGCTTTCGTAGGGTGAAAAACGATCTCTTAACAAACAGCTATTAAAAAACTGTGCAAGATCCAACGACTTGCATGCCTATCTGTAACAGGGGTAATGAATTCCAGAACCAAAATTTCTAGATTTTCGGACAATCAATTTGATTTCGAAGCTCAAAATAGCTTACCGATGCTCATCACAAACTCTTCTGGAGTAGCACAGAGCACTCAATGATCTAGCCGCCCCAAGTAGAGTCTCCCTAATCTGGGTGCTTGTCCATGAGGGTTATGGTGGTATTTAAAATTGAAGGTCCGGACATCAAACAGGAGCTTAACGAGTGCGAAAAATCTTGCACTGCTAGCCAGTGGGACAGCCTAAAGGGACACTATCACTCAAAGAAGTTCCTTTGGTGCAGTGACAATATGCGCCAACGTCAACTAGAATAAACACAAAGACGCCATTTGGAGCGCTTACGGGCTAATAAAAATCCCTTGGACTTTGTAGTGAAGATATTTTCACATTTTGTGGTGTAAAGGAGGAATCAATGGAATACCTTATTACCACCTATCCAACACTAACGTTGAAACAAGATAAATCAATGAAAGGTTGTTTTTGTATGCCATTGCCAGCTAACTGTTAACACCTAGCACCTAAATGCATTAACGATTGAATGTCTGTTCGCTAAAACCCAAAATAGAATTATTTTGATAATTACCTAAGCGATAGAAAACTGGATCGTTTGAACCGAAGCGATTACATTTTTTTTGGTAAACGTTAAAATTAACGTTAAAATGCATCCTTGCTGTAAGCTTAGTGAAGGCAACCCTGTGCAGATTTGGTAACAGGGGCTTCTGCGATTCCCCGAGCACACATATTAAATAACTAAAATTAAAATAGGGGATACAATAAATTAAATCTGATCGCTGTGCAAGGGGCCTGTAGACCACAAGCAAGGGTAGACCTGAGTAGGTTCTCAAGTGCATAAGGCTGCAAATTTGATTTTTTTTTTAATTTTTTTGAGTATGCAGATTTGTAGCACATTGAAAAGCACATCACTTTAATAAAAATTTGTTAAATTTCTCTAAGCTCTGTATCAAGTTTGAAAGTTTGATTTATATGGCTTTGGTTAAATTATGAACCTTGTTTTTATGAAAAGTAATAACAATATTTTAACTTCAAACACCTTAAAATTATTTAACAACCAACACCATGTACTCATCTCTGCTCTCCTCCCTCTGCGCCCTCAGACAATGACACTAAAATTGTTGCACAGTGTAATTTTTAAAAGATACTTTTCACTATTTGCTTTTAATGACTTAAAATTCACTTTCACCCTCATCTTTACCATCAGCCAAATTAAATATCATCTACCAAAAATTAAAATAAAATAAAACTTCATTATAATCATAACTGCACATAATTTAAGTGTTGTTTTAATATTTTGAAAACTGCTGTCGTGCAATTTGCATCAATCAATGCTGCAAAAATATTTGCATTTTCAAAGAGTCACAACAAAAAAAACCAATTTTTTAAGCCATTTTTCTTCAATAACTGCACAATGCCAATTCCATGTGTTCCCTGCTGCACATATATGTACATACATACAACTATAAACGAATATACGTACATACATATTTACGTATGTACATACGTAGTTTACATCATTTTTATGAGTTAATAAAATTTTCAATATCCATACATAAAAATATGCATCTCTTTACACTCATATATTTTCCCACAAACGCACGCCCAGCCATGCCACTGAGCCGTGCCGAGCTGAGCTGAGCTGAGTGAGGCGAGGTCAACTGCCAACACACATTCGCATCTTGATTAAAAACAAAATACTTTTCATGTTTTCAATAAATTATGCACATGTATTGATTTATTGCCTTTCTGCATAAATGCTGATAGCAGGCGTGTGTATATACATATGTACATACAACATACATACATAAATACACAAGCGCAAACAACAGCACGGCTTTTTTGGTGTGACGCGTGTATACGCAATTGTGTGGAAAATATATGTATGCATGTAAATATATTTAAAATATTATTTAATTTAGGCGCTCAATTAAAATTTTCAATCCAATTCACTACCAATTCTTTTGTTTTTGTTTTGATTATATGTGTGTGCTCATTTGCACGAAAACAGAATGAAAGTATATATAAATATATTTATAAATAAATATCACTGAACGTAAAAGTTATTTACACTGTGCGACTTTTTGATATGCCTATTATCGTTTTGTAACAAAAGTACTCAGGAAAGGGGGGTAAGTCGCGTTCCGTTTGAATTTACATATGCACATATACAGTGAGAGGCAAATGTGTCAAGGGGGTGATTTTCTAGAAACTTTTTTGTTATTTTCTGATAATTTTTTTCCAAAATCGTTTAAATCAGAGTTTTAAACCTTAAACAAAAACTAGAAAAATTCTTTGAATTTCATAAAATTTTCAAAACTTTTGTTCTGAGTTTTTAAGACATTTCTGAGTATGCATAACCCATGAAATTTTAGTGCAATAAAGTGCAAATTTAATGACTATAAAAATTCGCGTTGATACCCATTTGACCAGGCCCTTTGCTGATTTTTACATGTGACAAATGTATACTTATGAAAATTTTGGGCAAATTTAGTGTAATTTTGTTTGCAAATGGTCCTGCGTATTTTATTTCAACAAATATTTATATTTACATTGAAAAAACAATACTGAACTACACAAAAAAATTATTAAATGATTAAAAACCAACGCGATTTTTTTGGTCTTAAAATTTGCGCTTTGTTATACTGAAATGGGTTATACCACTGCATAGTCAGAAATATTTTAGCAATTCATAGAAAAAAGTTAAAAAATGTTATGAAAAATTGAAGAATTTTTCTATGTTTTTTTTAACTTTAATTAAGTACCTTTAGCTAAAAAAATGTACAGGGGAAACTGGTCGTTAGGATTAACTGTTGAAGCCAGTATGAAAAGAACCTTACAAGAAAGATCAGGATCGTTATCGAACGCCGAGATTCGCGTCTAGCTGGACAAGAGCAATTAATTTTTACTTCCTCTTTTGTGAGTGAAAATAAGAGGGCTTTTCAATTAAAATTTATCTTTAATATGTATAACTCAGTTTTTACGCCTCAACATTTACCTCACGCTCCCACGTCCCTTCCACTCGTCTAGCTTTCACCAAGCAGTACATTTAATCGTTGATAAACTTATTAACGCTGCAGGGAGCGCTCATTGAGCAATCATTTTATTTTTGCTCTAAACTGAATGCGGTGCTTGCTTGATTGTTTCTCATAGATTTTTCAAGATTCGGTCTTGTCGCTATTGTTAGTTTCTGAATTAAAAGTTTGGCGTAAAAGCTTTTCCGTTTTGTTTTTCAAGTTTATTGTTTTTAAAATGTGAGTGATAAATATTCTTCGCACCAGCTTAAAACTCCGAGCGATGTATAAAAGTGATGCCATCAATGCAAATAAACTCTTTTACAAATACTTCTAATGCAAATTCATGAGTGAGCCAAACATATGAGCAGTTTATAGTGAAGATAATATAAATAACGCTAGCACTCTGAGTTTTTGAAATTGGAATTCATCAAAAAAAAAAAAAACACTCCTCAGAGCGAGTCCGTATTTTGATCGCTTTACGAACTCAGTTTTAAGAAGGCCAGCGACTGTTACTTGTAAAAATTTGCAGGTCAGTAATCATATTATAGAATACAAAAAGAAAAACATATACACTACTTTTTCACTACTTCGAATTTAGGGTTGGAACTCAGCCGCAACGCAAATTACCATCGCTAGATCTAATCTTCACATTTTTTGACGAGTTTTAGAAATATGGTAGAAATGTAACGGCCCACCGAAACCAGTAAAATTTTGAAAGTGGTCTACGAGAAAAAAAGCTTGGCAACCTCTGATTTATATGTAAGCTATTAGCTTACGGAGCTTACTTACGAGCTTTACGAGGTCGTCATTTGTGCCACAATGAAACACGCATGTTCAGTTTGGTGACCCTTATGAATCCCTCAAAGTACTTTTGTTACAAAATATTTTCTCACAGTGTACTCTACTTAATGCCACAACCTCAAACCAGTCGAAGACCACAATAATTGCTTTAGCGCTTGAAAAAAACCTAATTAAATAATGTTATATATGAAATTATAAATATACTTAAATACTTAGTCTAAGTAATTTGCTAAATTTTTGTGTACGAGGCGGGTGCTGCAAGCCAATCATTTCCTTAACTTAAATTCTAAATAATGCTTACTCTAATGTACTACCTTGTGCTGTTTTGCGCAATAAGAAGGTAAAAAAGAAAAAAAAAGGTTGCTTGGTGACTAGTTTTGCTTTTGTTTTTGTCATTTTCGCTTAAATGCTTTGTTTGCTTAACCGAGACTACAACTCAAAAAGCATAACAAATTTACAAAACACAAGTTAACCAATAATTTCTATAATTGCATAAATATATGTATTTAAAATGTTTAGTTTTTTTTTTAATTTTTTTTTTGAATTTTTTGATCTTCACCTAGTGGACTTCCACGTGTACCGTAGTCTCGTGATGGCGATCGATCGACTGTTGGCAATTCCGTGAGCCGCCTTGAGCGACCCGGGCTACGAACACCAGAGCTAGTTACAGGATTGTAATCGTCTCGTGACATAATATGCCGCGGTGGATCCGCGGTTTCTGCCTCGCTTTACACACTGCTATTTGTTTACGTTTTCCTCTAAGTTGAATACTTTATAAGAATTTCAATTTTTGTTTTTTATTTCTGCAGTTATGTATAGTGTTTTTCTTTTGCTCTTCTCCCCTCGGCTTTTACATACGTAGTTTATATAATGGCATATGTATGTGTGCAGTTTATTTACGATTATAAGGCGACGCAAGAAAGTATTTTTTATTGAAATTTGCTTTGATACCTTTTTGTTTTTTTTTTATTCATTTAAGTAGTTTGAAACAACTGATCCTAGTTTAATCCCGAGTGGGTGCTACAACGATTACAGTGTATTTTTTGTATTGATTATTATGATCATACTTTTTAATTGATATTGTATCTGTCACGCTCTTATATCTGCAAATGTAATAAGAAGAAAGACGAGTGTATGAACGGAAGCGTCAATGTGTTTTCTGCAAATGGCTTCTAATTATGCCTAAAAGCTAAGTAATGGATGTGATAAATTTGCAATTTTAGTTAGCGTCTAATGCGATTTTATTTTGTTAATATGTATATAATTTTACGCACAAATTTTTCGTTCCTCCACTTATCTTCAGAAAAAAAATTTGTGAAGCTATTAGGTACTATTTATACATATATGTGATATTTCTCCTAAATATTCTTATACAACTTTTCTCAGTTCTTCAATTATTTTTACTAACACACCTTTACCTCTGCTAAAAAACCGAAGACTTTAGAAATCAAATGTACAACTCTCAAATAAAAAACACAAGAAATCATAATGAACTGAGAAGTTAATTAAATTAAAATGGGGGCTTGTTTAGGGTCTCAAGGGAGTCGTATAGACTCCCAGACCACTGCAGTGTTTTTCAGGCTGAGATATATGCAATCCATATGGCGGCAAGGTTGGTGGGCATGATGGACTTAGCTCCATCTAAACTTGCCTTCGTTGTTGACAGTCAGGCGGCTATCAAAGCCTTAGGGTCGGCAACGACTAACTCGGTATGCGTTAAAGAATGCCGAAGATCCCTACAAGCTCTACAGCAACACATAATCAATCTCTACTGGGTACCGGGACATTGTGGTGTCCCGGGAAATGAGGAAGCGGACGAATGTGCTAGGAAGGGATCTGAGATGGGGCTCGGGGAAGCGACCCAAATCGTGAAACCCCCCCTGCGATTTATGTCTTCAGAAGTCGAGAGACTGACCAGGGCAGCTACCAACAGTAGGTGGGTAAACCTTCACACCTGCAGGGTATCGCGATCACTCTGGCCACGGCTCGATGAACGAAGAACAAGGAGTCTATTAAGGCTTTCAAAGTCAAACGTCAGGCTTCTCACAGGAATACTAACGGGACACTGGACCATTGGCCACATGGCCGCCAGGTTCGGAGCCCCGCATAATGATTTCTGTAGAAGCTGCAGGGATGAGGAGGAGTTAGAATCCGTCCAGCACTTCCTTTGCGAGTGTCCAGCACTTCGAGGAAAACGCCTCAAGTTTCTTGGGGACCACTTCTTCGAGAATCTGGATATCTTGGGGAAAGCTCCTCTGGAAGGACTGCTAGGATTCGCCAGAAAATCAAAGTGGTTCGAAGACATGTAGGGATGGGCTTGGGGGTAACCCCCATGGGCATCACAATGGGCCTCTGCGGCCTCCGAGTGAACTCTTTTTCAGAGCTGCCCGTTTAACCTAACCTAACCTAGGGTCTCAATATTTGTCAAACACGAATCCACAAGAAAATTTTTATTCCCCAACAACAACCCAAAAAACTTCCACCAGCATCTAACTATACTAATAATAGTAAATTTGGCGCACCTACTGCAGAGTTTAAGATTGTGATAAAGCCTAATGATACCTATATGCACGTCTTTCAATTTCAAATTCCTCGAATCTCCAATGCAATTAGTTTTCGCAATGCAATGACTATCAACAATGCTTACTGTGAGTCATTAGGTGGATGGGACAAGAGCCAATCTCACCAATTCATATCTCTGCCATGGGAAATTTCATATATGTGGCCTGCACAAAGGTTGGGTTAGTCGGGCTACGGTGGTTGCCTTTCCACACAGCCCAGAAGAGAGCTACAGTTAGACACTTTGAGATGCTACTTTAGCGAGCCCAAGCTCCATTCGTTAACGGGTATGCCATTCGCTTACCATGCGCAGTATTCCTTAATGAGACCGTCCACTGCGCTGATAATGGGACAATCAATTCGTTTTTGATTTTTAAATCTTTTCTCATTGATATATGATCTGATCTGCTTAGAAATGAAACAGGTTGACTCCCTCGCTCATCGATCGTTGACCAATTCAATGAAAACTGATTTCAGCATCTAAGTCCGATTTCTGATATAAAATCTATTGTCGAAGCAAAAAATTGGGCTGCTGTAATCCAGCTTATATAGAATTTTAGTGACCAAACCCAAGGGCTCTCCATTTGTGAGCTGCATTCAATCTGGTTACGTTGCAACTGGCTTGATATCTACCATAAAGGTTCGTAGGAAGAACACTTGATATTGTTTCTAGGGCCTTACTGGGTGTAGAGGGCCGGGTACTCTTGATTAATATTAAGATGACTTTTTTAGAGCCGGCCACCTTTTAGAGAGCGGGGCTTAAAAGGCGACATTTTAAATTTCCTTGTGAATATTGCCAATTCGGTCTTGGCAAAATTTACCACTCTCCACTCTCTCTCGACAAGCTATTCACGAGACATAGAGGGTTGGAAATGTTCTGAGTGCAATATGGCAGCCCCATTTCTGGGAAGATAGTTACCTTCTCAAGAATAGCATTGTAAGTTTCACCAGAAGCCGTTCCAGCACCACTTTAAAAAGTTACCCACGATGGCATCTGGAAGAATATTTTTAAAGGCGCCCCCTATGTCAAGAATAAATTCTTGAAAGGCAAGTCCCTTTCAAACTTTGAACACAATTTCGTGTAGGCGGTGTCGGATGTGTGCATCGAGAAGTCTCTTTGTAATTTTAAGAAAAAAGGAGGTGCCTCATTAGACTTGTACCGTTCTCTAGGAATCTGGCAAGGATTGAGACATACAAGGTCGACCGCTTGCTGAATTTCGGCTGAGAATATGTCAGCTGATCCTGTAGATTAATAAGGTTTACAAGTCTTAATAGCCCATTATACGTTTTCTTGTTGTACGATACTCTCAACCGAGTGTTGTAGAAAGTAAGTATCTTGACTTGGTGCATCTGCCCAAGCTTTAATTTTCAATTTAAATTTAAATTTAATTTTTAAAACTGCACCTGGTATCTAAAATCTCGATACTGCTGTTTTCGCTATTGTTAAGTCTTTGACACGGTAAAGTTATTAATAACAGAAATATAAAATGTGGCAAGAGTAGAAAGATATCTAACTTAAAGCGTACCAATAAAGTGCTTGTACTGGTATAAAGCTATTTATCTGCACCGCATGTAGAGCAAGGTAAATGGCAAATAGTATGCTCGCGCGTCTTATCAGAGATTGAACCGAAATAGTGAAATTGCAGATCATGCTGATTTGAATTCGTTTTCAAAGCGATTATTAGAACAAAATTTGTTTTCTTTTATTTTTAGCTAAAAGTCATAAAAAATGAACGAGCTACTGAAAACATTACACTTTAAAAATGTTTCCAAATAAATATGTGGTGGTGGTGTACACGCTTGTGATTTTCATTTAGCCACACGATTTATGGCAAAAATAAATGCTAATTTCTTGTTTGCCAACAACAACTACTTAAAATGCACTCAACCGGCAGCAAACATACTCACACACAAACACTCAATCGGACGCACGCTTACACGTGAGCTTTCACAAATTATAAAAAAAAAATAAAAAAAAAAGTTATGTATAGTGCGTATCATAATGATATGACAACTACATATTTAAAAGATTTGACTAACTATTATTATTATTATTGTTTTTTTTTTTGCAAAAATATAGCTCAAGTTCTAATTTGTGGTCAAAAGTTTACTAAAAAATCTGGAGGTTCCCTTTTTTGAAATCGCAATGTTACATCTAAATTTAAATTAAATTCTAGTAAAATAAAGTACAACTTTTAAATTGCTAAAAATTGCCCTGATTTTTTGGATTTTTTATTTTTTTTTTGACGTGAGTTCGACTTTTTTTATACGGAAAAAGATATGAAAAATCTGATTAAAAAGTCGAAAGTCAAGATGCAATATAAAAACTGGGCATCTATACGATCTTTTAGTCAACTCTTGATACAAATTTAAATGACTCGTTTGAAAATCTACAAAAAAAAGTCCATAAAACCAAAAACCAAAATTTTTTTGTTGTAACTAGCCAGCAAAGTATTAATTTTTTCTCAAAAATTAATTTTTCAACGAAATTTTTTTGTGGTTGAATATAAAGATTATATAATCCCACTATTTTCCCCTATAGGCCATGAGTTCCATATTTTTTCTATCTCTATCTTTTAAGAGATTTTCGATTTTTTCCATTGACACTCCTAAATCGTACACTGAGCATTGTCAACAAAAAAAAACAAAAAAATCCAAAAATCAACGGTATTTTGTAGCCACTTCAAACGGTACTAGAATTGATCGGGCTATGAAACTGCATAACCAAGTAAGTATTTTCTAAACATTCTGCCTAAAAAGTTCGAAATAAATAACAATAAAAAAATAGTCAAAACTTGTCAATATGTGGGTGCCGTATAGTTATTCTCAGCACTATACAAATATTCAAATGCTTATATGTATTTGTGTATATGGGCGAAATTTCGCTGTAAAGTGCTCAACTTTTACTATTTCCACATCAAATATTTTGCCACCCGCAATGGGCCGCCCTTACCTACGCTAAAGCTTACGCTAGTCGCCACTAGCAAGGGAGAAGAGCTTACAGCGGCGAAAGGAAGGGTGAAAGTGTGCGAAAAAATTGCGCGTATGTACATATTTCTAGGTATTTTAACATTGGCACACTCATAAAAGTACAAACAGTTTTTCACTCGAGAAGTGACCTCCCCCTTCTTCTTGCTGCGTACATGAAATTTCATAAAATTCAATTCAAACGATTTTAAGCTGCACTCCACATGCTGTGCACTAGGTACGCCCAGCTATGTATGTATGTATGTATGTACATCCCCCATACCCAGCTGGACACGCATACACCACACAAAGTTTTCTGAGTAGGCTACTTGCTGCCGCCGCCGCCACTTGTGTACACTTTCGAGCTTAGCTGTATTTACTTTCTGTGCTCTTACACATCGTTGTTGCTCTTGTTGTTGTTGCCATTTGCTAGAGCCTTTTGCTGCTGCAGCTGCTGCTGCAAGCTTTATGAATGAATAGGTTGCAAACGAATTTTTGAAACAAAATGTAATCGACAAGTTGCCTCACAAACGAATAAAACCAGCAACAAGAAGGCAACTAACGTGCCCACAACAACAACAGCAATAAATAAAACAAAAAAAAAACTAATGCAACTACAACTTTTCAAAACATGAACAATATCCGATACCGACGCCTTTCGGTCAACAACCGCCCACCGAGTGTGCACACCACCTTCTTTCTCTGGTTTCTTTTGTTTAGCCACAGATGAGGTGAGGAGCCTATGGCGTTGCCGGCTTACCAGCTATTTTAACCTCCCTCCACCCACGATTTCCCAGTGCATACATCACATGTATAAATACATACACAAATACATATGTATGTATATATGTTGTGATGGAAGTAAACGGCATTAATGTTGGCGATAACGGTGGTAGCGACGTCGGTGATGGCGTCGTGGTTTACGTACGTGTTTGAAAATAGCCTCGCGTGCAACTGCCACCTCAATGAAAATAATATGGCTTTGCATTATTTGTGAGTACTTAACACATGCAAACATATGTACATTTGGGTGGTCCTTAAAATATCAACATGAAGGCACATTCGTTTATTTTGTAGGTAAAACAACCACGAATATTGCGAAATTAGAAAAAATATATTTAGATTTTTTTAAATCGCAGAAATTTTAAAAATATTTTAATTCGAGCAGCTATAAGTCAGCGAGTTTATGAATAAGTTTCAGTAATATGAAACAGTTATGATTTCGTAATACTTTTGCGATTTGAAATTTGTTTAAAATTTTGAAATTTTGTGAATATCAGTATTTTGTACGTAGAACAAAAAAAAGGTGCCCCATATAAAAGTTATAGGTTGATATTCTTATGGACCGCCCTAATGTGCATATATTCATGCACGATTTCCCTTGTGCATAAACGCTTATGAATGTATATTAGAGTGGTTTTATAAAGCACTTTTTAAATAAATTTACACATAAAAAAAATTGTATGCCCTACTCTAAAGCTTTACCAAAAGAGAACTTTAGGATTTTCAAAAACTCGCTAGATGAACTTGTACTTTGAGCAATAGACTCGCTCTATGGTGATATCCTCTTGTTTGGAAGGAAGAGGAAGTTTAAACGGCTGTGGAATATGCGACATCCTGCGGTTCTGACGACTTAGTCGGCTTGCTTTTGATCCATAGCTGATCACATATCCCAGTCTCTCGAGTGTCTCCGCTGAGTGCGAGTCGACAGCTCATTCTGTACGCTGCTAAGCATCCTCTAGTTTACGTCATGTAACCCCAGGCTCTGACCCTGAACAAGGCCAAGGCTACTATCTAATGGATTATTTGAAGGTATTTGAAGAAATTGACCAGTATAGACCCTGGATTTCGGCAGATCAGTGGCATTGGTTGCCACAATTTCCGCGCCTTCATAACGCTTCAAAGTTGGCGCGACTTTACGCAGCTTTTCAGATATTTCCACGTCCCCGCAACCAGTCGACAACTTCACCGCACCATAAGGACACCCCCTAAACTTGAGCTTCACGGAGCCCTTTCGCTGCTACTAGTAACCCTAACCTCGCCCTGTTACCCAGGTGTTTGGCCTTTTGTGTTTGGCAGTTTTGCCTGGTTTTTCTTAGTGAAGCTCTCCGCCAAATAGGACATGGGATTCGTAGAGCGACTCCTTTTACTCCTGCTCCCAGTCAGCAACACACGTTCCGCCTTTCCATGGGAAGAATAGCACGCCGTTTGGCATGGCTCTCTGGTCCTTCCTGGAGCGTTAACCTTTGCAGTGCTTTTTACCTGCTCCAGATAGTTTCCTAGCAGGAGTACTAGCCTTCTCTGGCTGTGACGCCAATAAAAAATTTAAATAGGGGCCACCTTCAAATTAATTGTCTAACTGGTAGTCAACAGTATACACTGATAATTTTTAGCATAAAAGCGCTACATATTCAATCCCCAAGCCTTAGAAGATCGAATCCAAATTGAAAACAAACGAGCTTCTTTAAGAATAAGAATTTTCGTAACTTAAATATAGTTACTATTCGAAAATCCGCCTAACACAATACCACGTCTTTCCACCAATTTTACAAAGCCAACGTTATTGCACCTCACACACTAACATAAAAATATACACAAAGTAAGTTGCGCGCCATGGCGAGAGTGATGGCTGTGGGACAAACCATTTCATGTAACCATGGCAAATTATTTGCATGGTTGAGCTTAAAGAGGGTGGTTGGATGATTTCGTAGAAAAAGTGTTTGTACCAACCCAGTACGGCATCGCTCAACCAATTACCTCCGAAAAAGTAGTTTAGTTCTGCTTATGTAGCTACTAACTTCAAATCGATCAGTATAATCACCTAGCAGCCTCCTTGAGACAAACCAAATGCTTACGCTTTTTTGTTAGCTTTGCAAATACAAAATTCAATATTTGTTCAAAAATCATCTGACTTTGGGCAATTAACTATTTTAACATTTAATACTAAGTAATTTTAAATTGGTTGAAAAGACATCTCCAAAGGAGACATACGGACTTTGAAATGCTTTAAGCCAAATGCTTTTAAAATAGTTGCAATTAAATGACGAGTCGGATAATCGACTGCTTCCTAGGACATCGCCATGCTAAAATAAACCGTTCGTTACAAGGAAGAAAATCAGATCAGATCCAATTCGTTGGGGTGGGTTAAAAACTGGTTATACATCAATATTTAAACTAGTTTCTTTCCGCACTGGGAGTGTACGATTGTTTATATGTGTGTGCATCTGTATGTATGTATGTATGTAATATATGTATTACGTAAGTGTTTGTGGCAAATAATAATAGTAACGTGTTCGCGCAAATGTACAAAAAATGTAGAAAAAGTCGTAGGTGCTGTGCCCTAACAATAGCGAGCGGCGACACGTCATGGCCAGCCGCCGGCGTGAGTGAGCTAATGCAGTGGGTAGTTGATGTTGTGGGGTTGCAATTTGTTGGCGGCTGTTGTACTTACTTTTTTTTTATTATTTATTTGGTTTTTCGTTTTTTGTTGCCTAAAGTTGTAAGTACTTATGTACAACAGCGCAGTTAAGTGTGTACTCGGAGATTGTTGGAGTTTGAATTTTTAAACTAACAAGTAATTATTAAGCAAGAAAAAAAATCGACCTCAATTCGCTTATAAAAATTTAAGATTATCGTTAATTTCTTCATAATCCAATGATCTGATTTTAACCAAATTAGTATGGGACCATCGGCTAACGTGGTCCAAAGTAATGCGGTAACATATATAAAAAAAAAATCCTATGGATTTATAACCTTCGCATTTTTGTGAAGTCGGTTAAACAGGATAGCGATTAGAATTGTTTCGCGCCATACAAAACGATTTCCTGAAAAACTCAAACCTTAATATTTTGAGCAAGAAAATCCTTTAATTGGCATAGACAAGAAAACTTAATGATTCGTAATTTCTCAGGGTTTTTCAGACTTGACTAGACATCATCTTGATTCATCGGTTAATACTTTGTATTTAACAGATTTTTTCGGGGCTTTTCGAAATTTTTAGAAATTCTTCCGAAACCTGTATCGGAACTCTTCGGGACCTTTCAAGATTTTTTGCGATTATTCGGACTTTTCGAGATGCCTCTGAATTTTGGGTTGTATGGTAAATTTTATTTTTAATTCTATATTTCTCGGAATTTTAAAGTAAAATGTATATACATATATCCTTTTCTTGAAAAATTAGTTTAACCGCAGTGAAGCCTCAATATAACGAAGCCAAAAGATTGAACAAATGCTACGGTATATATATAGTTTCCTTATATTAATAGAATTTCAAAACCTCAATACAACGAAAAATTCAAAATTTTTTCAAAAGTTGCTTATAAGCGGCAAAATTTGCCAAGGGTACCAAGAAAAAAATCTATGTCAGCATTTTTTTCAAACTCTACCACATTGTTGCTTTAGTTACTGGTAAAATGATTTTTTTCTACCAATGTATTTAAACATGCAAATTTAAGCCCATTTTCTAAGCGTTACAAGTTTTCTAAGAATTCTTATCTCATGTCACACCTATGATTGAGAATTAGAAATTTCTGACCTATTAGAAAATGTTCGTGCTTTTTGGTATAAACTATAATCTTTTTTGCATTCTTTAAAGAATGTACCATTTTTGTTTTTGTTTTTACAAATAGCTTATTCGATAGCTTTTTTTTAGGCTTTCCAACGATTTATAATTTGTATAAAGCGTGGCAAAAGGGCTACAAGTTTTTCAAAATAGAACGCACTCAGGTCCACCTTGCATTTTTGTTGACAATAACATAAGGTCACAGATATGAATAAATTGTGCGCCCTGCGAACATTTTATATGCATTGTAATGTAAAAAAAAAATTTTCCGCTGAATCTGAATACAATATTAAAATGTAAGAAAGTATAGTAGTTTTCGAGGTATATCTAAATTTCGGGTTTTAAAGATCTTAAAAAGTGCACTCACTTAATTGCAATTTACTTTGAATGTAGTCGGCCAATCTTAAATTTCTTGTCTTGGCAGTAAAGGGGATAAGAATGTCACGACTTTAGTATATTTTCTTTTGGAGTAAAATGAGAGCAATCTAACTATCGTCTAATATACATGCGTTGGAAGTGCGAGCAGAGAAACAAAAAAACATTTTCAGTGATTTAATTAATCAAGTTAAACATTTTTTAAAACAAGCGCAAATTGGAGGGAAAGTAGCAGTATCACCACTTAATACCTAGTTGTGGCTTCTATGGAAAAGATGTGTACACATTAACCCGAACCAGATGCTTTAATGAATTTATTTGAGTTCAGAGTAGCTAGCAAACATATACTAATACGTCTATAAATTTTATAAAAATCATATTATGCAGAGTAGATATTACATTTCTACACAGAATAAAGAACTTCGATTGATTGCAATCATTTTTTTGTTTTGTTTTTGTTTTTTAACCAATCTTTTAAATTTGGCCTTGTTTTGTTTGTTAACTAACTGGAGCACGTAAACATTTTTCTTAAGAAAAAAGTGGTCGCTTGCAAGGCTTTTCTTTCCAAAACATGTCAAAGTAGTTGCTGATTCATTGAACATGACTTTGCAGCTTTGAAGCATTAAGATACATTTTTTGCAAATCATTCCTTTTAAGTACATGCTTCAATGCTTATGTAAAGTTCTTAACTGTTTAAAGGCCTTTTGCCTTTGATTTGGGTTGCAAAATATTCAATAGAAATACTGATTATGCAAACGGCTTTGCTTATTTAGTAGCTCGGATATTCAACAGAAATTATGTGAAAATGCAAAGCATTTAATCGGAGACTGCAAATAATGTTAACGCTGCCTAACATTCATTTGAACCGCTATAGAGAATGTTACTCATACGCCCCATAACACCTCCAATCTCGGGCGCTATGTGAGGTCAAATGGCCTGAGGCCTCTACGGCAATCTAATATCGAAATGATGATGACGAAGGAACATTTTTAAAGACTACTTCGCTTTGGAAGAAGACTCAAAAGAATGTTAATAAAGTTAAAGCCAAATGAAATACCGAATTTTGGATGGCACAGGTGGAACTCAGCGCAGTACCCCAAAGTCCGCCTCCTCCTTAGGTGACGCGTAAAGGTGTAGGGACGTTATCAGCCTTAGTCCTCTCTGGAAGGTTGCTTAATAGGATTGTCATCACCATCAAAGTTGCAAACGTTCTGGAGTGCGAAGATGGCCTCTGTGACACTCAGATAACTCAGAAACACGCTTGGATACTTAAGTGGTCGATAGTGGTGCTGAGCGGTTGGCTCGGAAAAAGAGTGGGCATTCGGCAGCGCGGCATGTCTTGAGCTTGATTAAAAGCAGAAGTCTCAAAAAGAGGAAATCTGTGCTGACGATCGTCCGATACTGTGCTATATAGGGATGCAGTAGCTTTGGTTGGGAAAGTATTTCCCTTGCGCCTGTGGGCTAGTATATGACTTCATTCTTTTGTGGAAAGCCCTTCTTCTGCACCACATGAGATTCTGTGTCACCAAATGAGCTTCTTAAAACGCAGCTCTTCTAGCCTCGTAACAAAAGTGATTCCTTCTAACCACACTTGTGTGTTTCGGGAAACTATTTTCTTGTTACAGCTTTTGAAGGTTTAAGCTGCAAAAAAATGTAAATCATTGCATTTTGTTTACACCAGCACTTTCAAGGGATTTTATTGCATCCGTCTTGTAATTACCATTTCATTAACTTTCAACAGAAAGTCGCAGTGGTCGCATAAGTCAAAGGATTTATTATTAAAAAGCGTATTTTGAAGGTTAAAATTTGCCGACTAATAACATTACCATCTTGAAATCAGAATTTTTACTGCCCCCAATGGCTTTCCAAGTTTGAAAATCTAGTTTAATCTCAATTCGCTGGTCTTGACGCAGCCAACAAATACTTTTATGATAAGTTTTCATAGAGATGTAATATCGTTTTCGCGCCGAAATAGAAAAAAATTAAATCAAATCACAAAATGGGGAAAAAGAAAGTTTGTATGTGGTGTCCTGCATTCGAAGTTGCTGACACTGCTCTTATAAAACTCGTTTTTTTTTTGCTACTAGTGAATTACTAAAAAATTTATAAAGCCGGACCTATTTTAGCCATAAAAACTTCATTGTACAGATTTTTAATTTAAAATATTCATACTCTTTTCTCATTTTCGCTATTTATTTGTACGCACTCATACATACCGGATTTCATAATAAGTTTCTCATATTTATCAGCTTCTTCTCGCCCTTTTCGTTTACTCTCTTTCAGATTTCCAGCCCAATATTTCCACAGTTATTTTCACACCAACTTTCACGCTCACTTCCGCTCTTTCATTCATTTGCTCTGCCTCTCTTGAGTGCAAACTAATAGCGTGAATGATAGACTTGCCTACTTTTAGGCTCAAACACATTTTTGCTTACGATTTTCAACTGTAACGACTAAACGATATCGTCATTTACGGTTTTAACTCTCGGTACTGCCACACTAACAAATTCTACACACATCTACCATCCGGCTCAATATTGAATATGTGTTCGTATTAAGTCACCGTCAACATTCAGCAGCGAGCAACAACATTGTCGCTGCTACCACCAGAGCACGAGTCCAACAATGCCAATGAGTGAAGGCACGAGAGCTCATCAGCGCTTACTACTTTACGAGCATTACCACAGATAAATGGATTGCTGGATTGCTGGGCTGTTAGGTTGATAGGCTGGTGGTTTGGGGCCTCCCTGACGGCACTCGTATGTTTGTTTGTTTCTATTTTATGTTTCAGTGTTGCTTTTGCAAGATAAACGTAAAAAATGCGGTGGATATTTGAAATCAATAAAAAATATTCTAGTCTGCTAAAAATAGACAAGCAGCTGACTGCGCTGCTGCCGAATGCCAATACAAATCAATCGAAGAAGAAAAGCATACCAAAGTTAATATATTTTCGTACTAAAAATGCGAATGAATGCATATTAGACTATACCACCTTACAAGCCGAGCCGTAATTTACTGACATTAGGGTGACACGTAAGGGTGGAAAGAATTGAGATTTGTTGGGTAAGTACTAAAACGGGGTATTGCAGGTCAATGAACACTGGAAGAATTTGACTCTTTGAAGCGAAAACATCTATATACCATACTTTAAGATCCGACTGTAAATGTCAAAGATATGACGAGGAATTTAAAAACGAGCCCCAACGTTCGGCAAAAAAATATTTTAAATTGCCTTGCAAAAATACTTTAGACTCAGGGATATACGGCGAAATTGTTTTTATGGTACGGTCTAATTAATGTACCTACACACATACTATATGTACATTAGGGTGCATGTTTCTCGATACAAAAATAATCGGTACTGTTTTTCCGTCAGAATTATAAAATTTATTTTATTTTAAGATCTCCACCAAAATATTCCTGACCCATTTGAAAATATTTCACAAAATCGAGTGGTTTTATAAATAAAGTTAGTTAATTTATTTTTAAGTCGCCTCGGATGACAGAAGGGTTACACGGCTCTATTCTGTATAAGTGACATAATCTTGACACAGTTTTTATTACGGAAAAATATATGAAAACGTTTAAATTTGTCAGTAAAAAAAATTTTGACACCGATAGAGAATTGGGCTATAAGATTAAAAAGTATGCATGAAAATGTTTAAAATTTTTTCCAACTGCATCAACATAACGAGATTTTTTAAGGTATTTTCGAATCGGTCTAGCTCACGTAAATCATAATATTTTTCCGACATATTTTGACGCAGGTCTTAAAATATAATAAATTTTATATTTCCGGTGGGAAAACCAGCAACTTTTTTTGGAGATGCACCCTAATGTATGTATATACAAATAAACGATATGTAGTATTTACAAATGTACTTAAATAACTTTGAATTTGTTACTTATTCCACCTATTTCCTAGCCTTTCATGCATCCCTTCTTACTATTATTTACTTTTTTCATTTTTATTTGCACGCAAACGTTGAGTTCAACTCGGTTGGCTGTCAATAAATAAATGACATGAAAACCTTGTCAAATATGCTTCCACTTCCGACCCTATTTTTCCAAAGCATACATGTAGGCGCATTTACAACCACACACACACACACATACACACATGTAAAGCGCCTGCTCATATAAACTTCAGTAAAATGAGTTTGAATGCCACACTTATTTATGGACAGTTGATGGCTAATGAAATTTACATATCTATATACATACATCATGCATATATACAACTTTCTTGCACTCACACACGAAACGCAATAGCATTCGAGTAATTTTCATTGTTGATGGACTCTCGAGACTTGAAAGTAATGCGAAGCGCTACATGTTTACACATTCATATCTGTTTCTACATACAGATGTGTACATTATCCTGATTTATCTAGAAAAACATATATATGTACATATGTACATATTTACGAGTAAGTACCCTGAAGGAAACTTAGTTAATTTAAAAGTAATTTATAAACTACTTCATTTTCAATGATAACTAATTGAAATGCTCACTATTTTATCTGCAACGAACTCATTTATTCAACATGGCAATGTCCTAGGAAGCAGTCAAGTACCTTTTCCTGCATGTATTTTCAACTTATTTAAAATGCATTTGGATTAAACAACTCTAAGGTCAGTCGTTTGAATTCGCTTTCGTTCTGCACTTCACAGACGCTTTTTCATACTTCCAAGCCACATATTGTTTCTTTGAGTGAAAAAAGTATCGATATTCGAAACATTTACTTATTGCATTTGTTTTAAAGTAGTCCTTCATATAGTTGATTTAAAAAAAAAAAAAATCACTTGCTTCCGTCAGGGTAGTGTATGCAAGTTTTTTATTCTTTCTTAGAAAATTACGAACTCTAATTGCGTGCAGTCAATTCTGAGTCGAATGCCATGTGGGTCAGGCTTTCTTTACTGACACCTACACACAAACAAAAGTGTGTACACACACACTTATACATACACATATAACAGCGTTTAAGATAATTATCTACTCGTATGTCAGAAGCTTTTGTAAAATACGTAATTGCTTAGAGAGTCCGAGTGTACGATTACTTGTTTTCCATTATTCATGTTACAAAGAAACATTTATTTAAATGCTTTTTTTCTTTTATTAAGTAAATTACTTTTGTTTTAGGAATTGACGTACCTACGTCCAAAGAAATAAGTTTGTACTAGCATATTCACTAAGTTGGCGAATCAAAGCTTGTCCACTGATGACGTGGAATGTATTAGATGTATGTTCACATACATATGTATGTGCACAGGTTTAAAAAGGGAAGGACTCTTGCAAAGAAGTTTTAGTTTTAAAATCCGCAATCCGCTTTTACTTTTGAAGGAGATTTGCCTCAACGTCCTAAATGCCTTTGATGCCAAGAATACAGTCTTATTAGGATGGGTATGAGGGAAACGATACCTCACCAAAGCACACATAATGAGGACCATAGATAACTGGGTAGACAAAATGTTCAATAGGCATTGGATTGAATGTGCAGGGTGGAGATAAGCCAAATGGTTTATCTGTCCTTCAAAAGTAACTTAAAAAGAATAGTCAATTTAGGCGAAGAGGACCTCAAAACTCTCACTGGGTACTACACGAGACACTGCACCCTTCGCTATCACCACAGTAAAATGAATCTCTCAACTCAGAAACAAACGGACAACAAAATACAGGACTCATTCACCCTGGATACGACCAAAAAGGACTACACGGATAGCCTTGACTGGGTTGTCTGAGCCTCTCCACGGAGGTCATGAGACTTTGACGCCAGATGGCGGAGCCAGTTTTGTGGGCCGCAGTACTCCCGCATCTAATCACCTTTCTACGGCTGCCAAGGGGCAGCCAAATATCAAACTCTCGACGTCGAAGGCACATCGTGAAAAGCGATAGCAGCGCCCTCTATCTATCCTCGGTAGGAGGGAGCGGAATGAGACCAAACGGATGGTGCACACGAAGTACGCCGAAGAAAAAAACCCGGCCACCCAACAGGATGGGGGAAAGCGGAATAGATCGCAGGATGAAGTCGAAAGAGCCTCCAAAAAGGGGAGGTTTTCTCCCGACCATTCAAGTTCGGCTACTGCAGCACGGCTACGGCATGGCTTCAGCAAGATGGCAAGAGCTATCCTGCTGGTGGAACTTGTAGATGCAGTTTCAAACAAGGCGAAGCCTGTGCTTGATAAGTGGGGGAGATTGAGGCGCGGCTGTCTCAAATGGTCATTAACCAGGTCATGGCAGGAGCCGGGTGGCAATCTCATCAGTTTTGACTCTGCACAGGTAGTGCGCGGTTAGAGGGTAGTCAAATGTGGGGATCAACTCTCAAAGGCTTTGCTGGAGAACAGCTCGGCGAGCACCAAAAATTCTTGGGAAGTTTGAGACTCAAGCCAATCCCTGCCAGTGACAGGGACGTGAGCTCGCATTTGGCTCCCATGTGTGGAGATGAATAGCGGGGCGCTGCCAACACACAACCGGCTCATGAACGACTGAGTGATCCTTAAGTATGAGAAGTCACAAACAACCAGCACGTTTTTCTTACTCCTCAAAGCCACCGAGCCATTGGAAAAGGCTGACTGTCTCCTTCGCTTTGGTATCCGGCGACCCAAAGTCAAAATTTTCCGGGCGAACAATGCTGACGAAGAATAGCCTGACGTGGTCGACGACGCAAATAAGCTGCTGAAACGCATACTGCTCGCGGGACTGGAACTGAAAATGGGTCTGAAGATTGTCCAGATTAACCTCCAGCACTCGAAGTTAGCCACGGATAACCTCTCCGTCTTCCTGGTGGAAGGAGATGTCGATATCGCACTCATTGTACAAGAAATAGGACAGTAAGCCTGAAGTAGGATTTGTGGTTAAATCTCATTGCCACATTTTTCTCATCCGTTCCCGCGGCTCATCGGATTTAATAGCTACGAGAGTCAAAGCGGCTGGTGGTTCCAGCAATGTCATCGCTGCGTATTACATGCCATACAAAGAGGACGCAGCGCCGGATGTGGTTCGTAGTCTAGGGGAGAATTTTCAAACGGATAATCTACTTATCCGATGCGATTGCAAAATCAGGGATTCAATCTGGGGCAGCTTGGAAATAAATTTTCGCGGTGAGTTTCTTTTCGATTACATTCTAAGCTCTAACTTAATAATTGGTAATCTGGGTAGCACTCCTACGTGCACTTTTCCTAGCCCTAACTAATGATTGTAGTAGTAGAGGTACCATTAAGGTAGACAACTGGAGGGCGTCTGGTCGGAAATCATTTTCATTTCAATATCCTCCGTGAGAAGATCTCGGAACTCAGGAAAGAGTATCATAAAGCTTTCAACTTAAGCTATTCCACAGGCAACTGGCAGCTGTAGGACTTCAGATCCATCAGTATCTCGTCTTTTGTACTGACAACTTTCGACATGCACATTCGCTTAAAACAAGGCAACGGAGAATTGTCGACTGCACTGCATGCTTACCATAAAGGGCGCTCCACAGAACGTGCACTCCATGGGGTCTTAAGTAAGGTTGGTGGCCTTCCTGGACATAGGAGGGGCGCTCAATTTCGTTAGCCCTGAGGCGATAGAGCAGTCACTAAGAAGAACTTCCTGGAAAGTGGATCTCTACCATGCTTCGTACAAGGATTGTAAACGCTAAGGTAGGCACCAGCGTAGTCATCAGTCATCCAAAACTCTGTAGGCATAACCTCCAGCATAACAAAACAGTGCAGGGAGAACGTTATGGCTTTAGCTGACAGGCATGCCGTTGCATTGATCTGGATGCCGGGGCACAGCAGAATTCATGGCAACGAGATGGCTGATGAGATGGCCAGGAATGGGTCGGCTCTGGATATCTCAGAGGCAGAGGAGGTTCTTGTGCCGGTTGTAGCTTATGTCTTAGTAAAGGCTACAAAAATCCAAATGTTGGCTTTCACCTCCGTCTCAGGAGGAATAAGAACTTGGTAACTTTGGCTACCAACCCTGCAAACCATCTTTTCAGAGTATTCTGAATTATATAGAAATTTTAAATACTTCGTAAAGGTCTCATCCGATTTTTCGCCGAATTTTCTAAAATAAAATAAACTGTGCACACTTCGATTCTTTTAAGGAATTTCTGAAGAATATCGGTAAGGCAATGAAAATAATGCTGCTATGTGAAGAATTTCTTGCAGAAGTTTTTCAGATTTTTTTTTATTTTTCATAAAGAAATATCTTTACGAGTTTATGTCAATCACTTCATATAAGTTTCTTTGAAGATTCGTAAAAAAATCGTTACAGAAAAAAGATACTCCTTAAAATTTCGTTAATATTTCATGCCTATTTTGAAGAATTTGTGATAATCTTATTTACTGCCAAAAGATTATTGCAAACACCGAAACAACAGCTACAACTTGGAGCGCTTTAACTTTTTTGCTTTTTCCATTTTTCCCAAACAAAACAAAAGTCGTGGTTCAAAGCTCAATAACATTATCGATTTTGGTATTTGCTGATTGATCGCAGCTGTTGAATACATGTAAACTACAGTTATAAAGAAGTCAGCGTGCTTATTTTCGATAAAAAAAACTTGCAAAGGGTTTCTTATGGTGATAGGTAACAAGATCAACGGAAATAAGGTCAATTGACTTTATTTCCCACCCTGGTGCGAAATAAAGTCAATTGATATTATTACCTTTTCAAAAGTCAACAAAAATTTTGAAATAAAGTCATTGACGTTATTTCCTCATTCAAATGGAAATAGCGTCAACAACGCTTAAAGTATGTCGATTCATAGAAAGAAAATGTTCGTAAAATAAAAATTGCCCCGTAAGTGTTGTTTTTAAATAGATGAAAAAGGTTATTGCCAAATCCCCAGTGTGGTGCTATTAATCCTGAACTACCACCAATTGATTTTATTAAAAAATTACGAATACAGTAAAAACATGATGCGAAAAACTAAACGCAAATCGCAGCTGGAATACGAGAAATATTTGAAGAAAGAGTGTATAAATTATCTAGAACTGGCAAAACATCTTTTGTTTCCACAAAAATAATGCGAACACTATCACTACACTAATAAAGAAATAGTCCATGTCCAAAAACCCCGGAGTAACACTGAAAGAATTCTGTGTCTTAAATTAGCATATTTTAAACGAATTCGGAATGTCAAGGTGGAAAAGAAACCAACCTTTCTATAAGGAAACAATTATAGAAAAGTGTATTCATGTCTCCGCCAGCAATGTGTGACGACATCATTTAAAAGCAGCTAAGGAGAACGATGACACTATTTATTAGATGGAACATTCAACAAGCCAATGTGCTAAAATGCGGGTATAAACAATTATTGATTATTTAATATCGGAACCGAGATCATGTAAGTTAACTGAATGATTTTCACACACTTTTGAAACACAAATTATATGCTTTTTTACTGCGTAGCGTGACAGGGTGTGGCGCGCCGGTCGCGCGGGGTACGCGGGCCGCCGCGACGCTAAGCAAATTTAATGTTTGAAAGAGCAATAATGTCAATGGATTTTATTTCGCTTTTGAAAAGATAATAATGTCAATTGACTTTATTTCGCAATAGGGTGGGAAATAAAGTCAATTGATAGCAACGAAATTAAAATGTATATTATGATTATCAGCAACCCAGTTGATAAAAAAATTAAATTTTCTCAATAAAAATTACTCTGGAAACCACAAAATGCAGTTGTAGATATTGTAACTCAGTTTCCAACTTTCAGAGGCTAGTTGCCATATGTACCACTTCAGGCACCGACAACGAAACTGAAGTTCAGTTTCCCTTCATAATCGACGAGCTTTGTAGGGGTTGGTGAAGCAGCTACTGAGATACGGCATTTATTCATGCCACACCTATTTTCCAACAATTTTATAACTTTCAACAATTTGGATTCAGTATTTGCGAAAATTACGCAGTTTTATGTTTTCGAAAAAAATCATTATATGCGAGGGAGCTCGGCATGGTTTTCGTGTGATTTCGGCCATTTTCACAACCAGCCTTCTTGGATAAAGAGCAATCTATGAGATATCTATTGTTTTTCTGGAGTTATTGTGTTAACTGACGGATAGACGGATATCGTTTAATCGACTCTTCTTATGGTTCTGAGCATTTCAGTTCCTTTAGGCTGTTACAAACAACCGTTATGCGATCAAAGTTATAATACCCATGTGCACAAGTGTGCTCGGTTATAAAAATGTTGCATGCATTGTGAAAAATTCATTGTGCCAATACATTTTCTCATCTAATTTTTGTTCCACTCAATGCCCGCTTATTTAAATTACAACAGAAGGCTAATAGGGTTATAAAAAAAAAATAAATGATACAGCAAATAATATAAATAAACATTAAATGAAAAAAAGAGAAACTACGACTACCTCTCCAATATGGCCAATATAATAACATTCCTTGAACTAAGAGAAAAAAATTTATTAATTTGAATATTAACATATGAGTACTTTCATCGCATTATTGCTTTCTAAAAAGTCATTCTAAAAATGCTTTTTAATTTCCTGTCTCATAAATATGTAATGTGTATGCCTGCAAAGAAGAATGCACCTCATTCAAATACTTGGCTTGACTAACTTCACGCTCATTCTACTCACTATCTATACTCTATTTATGTATGTATGTCTGCAATCGCGACATAAATACGACGCTGTGAGTATTATTATCATTTATATTGGTCCTGCCAAGCAAACTACTTAAGCGCTTACACAACTACTTACTTATTTACATAAAAATACATATACATACATACATACATACATCTAAATATATGTATAAACATCATTGTATGATATATACATACACACATACATACGTATATACGAGTACATATTGATATCAAAAGGTATGCGAATTGGATGTGAATGAATAAATTTGCATAGAAATTTTGCATTTACCAAGTTTACGAAATCAATTTAGCTTTTGCCGGCAATTTAACCTGCATAAATGCATGTAATTTAAGTCATACAGTATGCATACATATACATACATACATACACACATACGAATATAAATAGTAGATATAAAGGATAAATAGGAGCTACTTGCGCTGCACACACAAACATACATACATACATACATACATACATACTCAATATGTATGCAAGCAGCGCATGCCCCACGTCCATCAACTTACCACTCTTGCTTAGCCGGTGAATTTTGACTGCTTTCTTGGCACAACCGTTGACAGAAGTAAATTTCCAATTAACCGCCTACACGGTTCACCACAGCTACACATACACTACGAGGGTTAAAAAGGATATCTCGGCGGCTGGCGGTTGAGGAATGTCGCTACTACCGACTGCCAGCTGCTAATGCTGCCCACACTTAAGAAATTCTTGTGGCAGTCCGGGGAATGCGTTCTGCAGTCAGTTGGCTGGCTATTTGGTTGGTTGGTTGGTTGGTTGAGCAACTGACTATAATAATTTGCTTTTGCTTTCAATTATTTTGTTTTTTGCATGCTGGCACAGCCCACGTTTGGATGCATGTGTGTGTGTGTGTGTGTGTGGTTTTTTGAATTTCGCGTGGTTGCGATAATCTACTTTTAGGCGTTGTTGCTGACTATGACCGTTGTCGCTTGTTATTTGTCATTTGATTGCACGGTCAATTGGCTGTCGACCCAGACGTTGTTCTTGTTGTTTGGCTGACTACTATTTTAGCTATTGTGGGTTGATTGGTCGGTTAGTTAGTTGGCTGTTGTTCCTACTGCTGTTGGATGAGTGTAGCTGCCGCCGCTGCCGTCGCCGTTGTAATGATTTATATTTGCTATTCTTGGCGATTTACATATTTACATGACGCTGTTGAGGTTGTTGACATTTGCGAATTAGTTGGCGGGTTATTTTTATTGTTTTGCATACATGTAGAGACAAAATTAGACGTAAGATTTTAATTTTTGGTTGGAAAAATATTTACATTTTAAAAAGGACAATGGATTTTTTGAAACACCGTTTTTAGGCATATAAATATAGTTCCTTTTTCACGCAAGTTTAAAATTCAAAAAACACTACACAGTTCAAAGCCTAGTTTTTGTTTGTCCAATTTCACGTGAACTGAAAGTGGCAGGCAGTAAAAATTAAATATGTTACATTTATACTTATGTACATATGTATGTGTATCTAGTTGTGCTATCCTCTTAAAAAAATTTAAAAATTGCGTGGAGCATTATTTAATTGCTCCTTCTGTAATTAAAAGTGAGTGGCAGGTTCTCATGAAATTTGATATGTACACATCTGTGTCCTGAAATGGTCCGGAACTAGTCGCTAGTAGTGATCCGGAAAAAGTCCCGAACTAGTTCCGAAGTGGTCCTAAAATGATCCCGAGCAGTGTTGCTGGAACAGATGATGAGATTTTTCTTGTTTTCATTTTTACAAATTCTGAATTCGTCTTGTTTTACGCGTAATGGTTTACGTAAATTTTGCTAATACGGGGAGCAAAGTTACCTATTTAGAAATCAAAAACGTAAAACTCGTTTTATTTCACAACTATCTGATAACAATGTAACCATCTCCTTAGAGACTATTTTTTCTTTTAAAGCATTGGCAAAGGAAGGAAGTGGTGAAGCGATTATTCATCCTCTCATCCTCACAGCTTCTGCAGAGGAAGCTTGTTGGTAAACCGCATTGATTGAGCATTGGTTCAGTTTTGTTTAGGGCACAACATAATGATCTTAAGACCTCACAGCCATCGCGATTGACGCACATGTCATTAGTTACGGCCGGTAGATCAGAAGTCGATGGTAGTAGAGAGCTGTTCGGGTCGGTAAATTGGCTTTTCCCAGCTGTGTCTAGCCATCTCATTGGCTATTTCGTTCCAGTCGATAATTGCAATGTTCAGGTAACCACGGAGAGAGGTTTTGACGTGACACAGCGAAGCCAGCGTTGCACATTTCCGAATTAATTTCGATTTTACTACCTTAAAACCCAATGTTCTTACTGCCGCCTTTCAATGATTACTATAACATTAAATGACAAAGATTTACTGTTCCGCTTGAGATAAGCCTCCTTCTCTACGGCACAGATCCGCGCTTGAAACGCACTGCAGTTATCAGGAAGGCGTTATGATTGCCTTATCTGTAGGTCACCAAAGTGTAGACCTAAGTCCACCCCTTTTTCCGCTGTGAGCCATCGATGTAAATGGAAAACACTCATTTGCCGCCAGGAGGCCGCCATCCCAATCCCCCCTAGTTGGAAAATTTATGAGAATCTTAAAACTAAAATTCCAGCTTGACGTGGCGTTCCTGTAATATGGTTGCTTGCAGAATTTTGAATCCCTTAGTCTAAGGCCCTTTTGCGGCTGCGCCTGTTATAAAGGCTTGTGTTGGCTTCAAATTAAGGATCAGGATCAGCCCTTCTTTCACTTATCTTCTGATTGCTGCGTTTATCTAGTGTTTTCTGATTTTCATAAAAATGGAACGTCAGAGGCAATTTCTATCTATATCTTTGCCGAAGCAAATAAACCCTGCTTCACAGGAATGAGTACATTTATTCTCTTCAAGACATGAGCTTATATTTGGACTTGTAAGGATCGAGCTAAGCTTTGATCGATTTCGAAGAAAAGTGGTGAGAAGGAGGCAGAAACCTTGTACACTCGTAGTTTGCTTTTTAATGCGGTTTTTTGTTAAACAACACAAACGATTTTCTTATCAAGGCGAATTAATATAAGGTGATAGCACACTGAGGGAAACAAATTTTGCTAAAATTTGTGCTAAATTAAAAAAAAATACGCATATGAAAGAGCACCAATCCAACTCGTTTTAAATGTGAGTATGTACGTTATAAAATGGGGCTTTGTGAAGTTCGCAGATGCTTTTTCGTAATTAAGAAGGAAAAAAAATTTAATTTTATGTTCCGTCTGATGGCACTTGAACCCTCTTGGCAGCAACCAATTGTATCAAGCCTCAGTGCAGGAGTACAAAAACAAAAATTTACATGTATTTTGTTTTTGCTTTGGCGGCATAAACTGTCAAAATCTGTAAGAGTGTGTGGGGAAATTCAAACAAAATTTCCACGTAGCGAATGTCATGCATTAGTCACTTAAGAGTCATGCAGGGAAAAGTTACGTCTCAAATGACTTTGGGCTCTGTGACGATGTCACCGATGACAATTTCGCTACTGGGTTTTTAATTTGGCAGCTGATCTAGTAACATCACCTACATAAATTCGCCTTGTTTCTTATTTTTTGATTCACTATAGTAAACAGAGTTAAAAACAATTTTAGATATCTTGAGAGTGTGTGAGTCAATTCTTGACAAGTATAAAATTTCAGTAACTCATAAGGCTAGTGAAATTTTCGAGATATGCATAAAAAATTTTCACAAATGTTCGTTAAATAAAAGCTTAAATTGATTAATTGGATTCAATGATGCTAGATGTTTACTTAAAATATTAATTTCTCTTCAATTACTAATATTTTATTCCCCATAAATCTGCGGTTTTCAAAAATTTGCTGCTGGCAAAAAGATTTCATTTCACACAGCAGATTGGCAAAACTGCCTCACCATAGTAAAAAGAGTATTCACCAGCATTTCCCGTAGAACTTTGTTACCGATACACACACGCCCCTTGAAGCGAACATGGGCCTAGCAAGGGTACTTACAACATGGAAAATTTAAGAATTACGAGGGCCGACACTTACGTAAGAATTGAGGTATTCTGTAAGTCAGAATAATCTCAAACCACACAATTTGAAACTATAAAATAGTTACACTTTTTATTGCTTGAGACGATTCGGGTATTCAGTAAGAGATATATAGTCACAAATGTGTGGTGAAAACAAAAAGAGACAGTCAGCTGATAGCATTTCCAAATTGTGATGAATAAGTGTGTATGTCATTTTGCTCGCGCTGCTTCAACAGTCGCAATGGTCGCAATTCAAATCTTCGGCCAGAGTATTTTCTTTTTAATTTTTACGATATTAAAGATTAGTGCTTAGCATAGCTATACGACACTCACATATTAACAAATTCTGACTATTAATTTTATTATTTTCAACTTTTAATTAATTTTTTCTAACAGAAAATTATTTTTTAACAAAACCGTACAAATCCTACCGCACCGCGACTAGTCACTTTCACATAATCAATTGTTAATTTCTTCCTAGCAAAGAGCGTAAATCTATAAGAGGAGACAACACGTTATAATTGTAGCGAGTGTGAACATCTCTTTTCATCCAATCACAAAACGTATTTGGGCAAAAGAGAAAGCACGCTCCTGATGTTCCCACTCGTTACAATTATAACGTATTGTCTCTTCTTATAGATTTACGTTCTTTGTTCCTAGTAAGTTTGATCGAACGCGTAGATACATGGCGTATGAGTAACATTATTTCATACAAAAGCAAAAACGAATCGTTTAATTTCTCAGCTTATAACTTCTCACTGCAATTATTTAAATAATTTCCTTATCTTAAAATCAAGACGGCATATTCTCTACCGGTTAAGGAATTGCGTCAGTTTGACTGCTCTAATGATCAAAAATCACAGTACAAAACTCAGTAGCCAAGTCCAAAAAAATCATGATTGCGAAAATAATAACAGATATGCGCATATGCCACTAATCTCTTTTGTATGTTTGCAGGTGGCTTAAGTTGACATATTTTATTCAATCAAAATATTCTCCTTAGTTACATTCGGCTATGTAAAGCAGTCCATAGACGATCAATAATATTGATCAATATCCATTGATGAATGCATAGAAGGTATCATCAGTACGCTTTAATTTAGGTTTAATAAAGTTCTATCGACACCAAAGACCTATCAACATATTAAAGTGCGGTATGAAAGAAATTAATGTATTTGCAATTATTTTCACTACTATTTGCTTCCTTACTATAGCACCAGAGCCATAACCATAACCGTAGGTATCTATTTAATTTTCGTTTTTCACCATAACCATAAGCAGCTCTGAAGTATTTTGCTCGTTAAGTTTTGGCTAAGGCATTATGGTTATGGCACCTCTAATTTGGCCTTTATAGTCGAAGATCTAAGATCCGACAAGATCACCCATCTATTTAATGGATGCAATCTATTTTGTATGAAATTTAACGTGTAAAGAAGTATTTCGCGAGTGGGTTGTCGGAAAAAACCCTGGACAGGATATTTTTAATTAAATATTCAAAAATTATCATTATTTTTTTTTTTAATTTTGTACTCATATGTTTAATAAAAAATATTATTTTAATATTTAATTAAAAATATCCTGGCCAGGATTTTGTTTAGCCAACTCGCTCGCAAATTATTTCTCAACACATTCAATTTCATACAAAAAAAAATTAAATAAAAAATAACTTTTTAATCTACAAAATATATATATTATATAAATGGACTAAAAATAAGAAAAAAATATTCCTCAGTGCCATAGAATTTGTTTTGATAACTTTTCATTTTAAAATTTTAGCAGAAGTCATTAGAAACCATTTATGAGATTGAAAACGAAAAACGTGGCGCGCATGCAATACAAAGCTTTAGATTTATTTGACAATAGTCAAACTACATAACATACACCTTAAATTTCAACAAAAAAAAAATACAAATTTGAGATCGATTTTAAGCGGTCGTTATGCATATATCCACATTCATACATATATTACTTGTACCGGCCATCACGTTTATTATATTATATGCTAAGAAAAAAATATTCCGACGAATTGATAAACTGCTCCTTATTTTGAAGTTTCTTAGGAAATTCGTTTTCAAATCAAAATTTTTTGAATGACTGTAATAAATGTAATTCAAACTGAGCATTTTCCTGTAGCTAAATAAGTATGCGGATGTGCTTGTTATTGTATCTTGAGTTCCAGGAGGTTTTGAAATAAAATGATACTCGTAATAAAACGATTCTTATATGTTAATACAGATTTTTGTTTCGTGTTTCCGATATATGAAAATAGCATCTATTAAATGCAGAGCGATGTGGTGATCTTCGAAATAGCTGCTATAATTTAACTTAGACTTTGTTGCCTTTTCAATTTTTCCTTATAAACAATTGTGGTACAAAGCTCAATAAAAATATTAAAAATAAAATGTTAATAAGCCACAATAACATTGACAAATAAAATAAAAGCTTTTCAAAGTTTAAATGAGCATTTTTTTACAGTTTTTACTTTTGTTGATATCATTTATTTTCTCTTTTGATGCATTTGAAATCCGCTGAGTGTATCAATAACATACTTGTTTAGAATCATTATTTTTTTGTAGTCCCATTCAAAATCGATTCACAAGCTTCTTTTCAGAATTGACACTTTTCTATATTTTTAATATATTTAGTAAACACAAAGTTTTAGGAGCTTATTTTTTTCTAGCTATTATTGATTTTTTTTGTCTCTCAATAAATCAGTGAGAAGTCTATTGAAATATGAACGAATTAAACGATTCACGGATTATGGGATTTTCGGAGTATAGACTAACTAAACTCATAGCAATCATTCGGGGTTTTTAGATTTTGCGCGATCGATTTAATGGCACGACTAAAATTTTAAGATGCTTTATTCACAACAGAAAACTACCTTTTTGCCACGTCTTATTCTTTATCAAAACCATCCTCTCAACAGAAAATTTTCATACTTTTGCGCGTGCTTCGTTATCATTCTACCTCGCTTATCTTCCCAACTAGTAAACTTACCAAAAATCTGTTAGATATCCGTCAGACTCGTCGGCAAAAAAGTCTTTATGATTTCTGGGAAAACTTTATGATTTCTAACCGACACGTCGTGGGTAATTCTGACTTAATCATCGACGATTTTGACGGATATCTCACTGATACCTGAGAAAAAAATCCTGGGAAATAAGAATAATTCGATCAGACATGTCGGATAAGGAAATACATAAAATTCTCTAGACACTTCGCCCAGAAATCTGTACGAAACCTGTAAGACTTGTCTAAATAGACAACTTTTTATTCAGACATTTGTGCGACTTGTCTGATATCAGAAATTGTCTGGCAAATGTGCCATCTGAGTTTGGATTCTCTTCTGCATACACATTTGCCATTTGCATTTTTCTAATAAAACAGTTCCTTACTTTTCATCCAAAAAGTTTCAAAAAAATAGACAAGCTAGCGCACAAATCTCCTATTTATTACTTTAGATTAACTACCTAGCTTGCTAATAAATACCTACTGCATATATGAATGTTCTTGTTACCCTGCAAAAAATGGGACTAATCCGGGATGACTCCGGGAGCAATCGCAAAGGAGCATGCGACTAATACCACTTTTGATCTCTTTATATGGAATGAACTGTTCGCTTTTGTTCGAGCATGTCCTATGAAGAGACTAATTGTTCACCTTTATACCCGAACGGGTATAAAAAGCGACTAGTCACTTTTAAAAAATAAAAATAAAAATTTGCGCCAGCTGAGATTCGAGCCGGGGTGCTCAGTTTTGTTAGGCGAATACTCTCCCTGCGTGCCAACCCCGCACATGAAATTGCATTGCCTAAGTGCGTACATATCATTAAATCGTTAATAGTACCCGTTAGAGTTGAGTTGGGGACTAATTGATCTCCAATTATACCCATAAGAGATGAGTCGAGACTAATTGATCTCCATTAGTACCCGTATGAGACTAGTTGCGACTAATTAATGCCCTATTGTACCCGATTGAGAGTAATCTCGGAATACTCTCTTCAGAGATTAGTCGCACAATTTTTTGCAGGGAAGTAACACAGCCATGCAGTCAGTCTCTCAGTTAGTCAAACAGTTAACTTATAGTCACACTGACACATATTCAATACATAGACAAGAGATAAGTGAGCACAACCACCCACCCGCTTACCCGCCCGCCGGTAAGCAGCTAAAATATTTGATGCTCTTGCGGAGCAAAGAACCGGAGCCAGGCAGCACTCAACTCCATCAAAAGCGGCTAAAAATTACTCAGATGACACACTCGACATTAAGTGTACTCCACTCTACTCTAGTTTTTTTTCGTTATTTTCTTTTATACTCTTCTGCACATTTCATTTGGAGTTTAGCTCCATTTGGAGCGCACTGAGTTACAAATACTTGTAGATACGCATTTCATGGAAACATTTATAGAGTTTCCTTTTTCGCAATAAAGTTGCATTTATTCTGCCCTGCGCCAGGGCTGACCAGCTTTCGTGTTCTTTTCTCGACTCTCTGTCAATGTTGCCATATGAGAAGGTGACATTTTTTTTCGAGAAAAGAAAGCGCCATTAGTGGATATGCCCTGCAGCCGCTAAAAACGTTGCAGTACATTTTGTTGTTGCGCTGGGTAACTCCAAGTTACTGCTCTCTAGCATTTAAATATGTATCTGAATATGCATGTTTTGTGGTACTCTTCAATACATATACCTAATCTACGATATTTTTATAACTCTACTAAGCGATTAAACGCACCCACATACACATTAACGCATACAAATTTATTTTAGTGTGTATATGGTAAATGTTTGTAGGTGTATGCATGTGCCTTTTAAGCGTTTGTATATGTATGTCGGTATATATGTATATAGTGGTAGTGACACAAACTGTTCGCAGGCCATATCACATGTAGGTTGATGTAATTTATAATAAATTTTTGTTTTGCTTTCAATCGATATACATCACACCTCCACACGCTAGATTGAGTTAATACAATGAACCTGCGCTACTACTTTCTCTCTACGCTGCGCCTCCCTGCTCTATGCTGCGCTGCTCTGCTTTGGGCCTACTTCGGAACAGTCGCCGTCCAGCATGAAACTTGAAGCTCCATGCTCTTCGACGCCCTTTAAGCATTAGTAGGTATGTACATACTTACATATACATATGTATCTATATATATATATAATGTATATGGTGTTTGAGAAGTGTAACTTTAGTTCGATGTGTTCATGCCTTTGTCGTTGTCGCATCTCGCGCTCGAACGCCTAAAATTATGCATGCACACGCATTTATGGAAATTCTGTGGATACACATGTACATGTGTATGTGCACTAGGTTGCATCACTCTCCATAAAAGAAATCGGTACTGTTTTTCGATGGAATCATAAAATGTGTTATATTTTACCCCTACCGTCAAAATATTTTGGAAAAATATTAAGGTGAGCTGGACCGACTTGAATATACGCTTGTGGCTACGAAAACTTTAACCCACTTAAACAATAATTGGGTCGAGTTTTGTAAATTAATAAAAAATAAATTTTAAATATAGGTCCGACTGTAACAAAAACTATATATGTATGTATATAAAAGTTACCAAATCTGTACAAAATTCATTAAACATTTTAATTATAATACACAAGACCGGCGTCAAAAAATTTTCAAAAACCAACGAGAATTTTTGGGCCACTTCAAATTTGCAAAATTTTGATAAAACAGTTTTGAAGCTTTTTAGAGTCATTTATTTATATGGTTTTTGTTAAAGTTTGAATTATATTTAAAAAAAAAATCTTTCTTTTTTTTAATTTACAAAATTCGACTTACTTTTTTTTTGAAAAGGGTATCAAATCAAGGCTTGTGTATATATATTATATATTGTATTTTTTTTAAATTTACATAATTCTACATGATTTTTTTTTAAGAGGTGGTAATATTTGCGTGGCCGAAAGAGTACCTCTGAAAATCGAGTTTTTTATAAATAAAATTTGTTAAAAAACAAAAAATAATAATATAAATAAAATTTTTTTAAATTTATAAAATTTTTTCAATGGAATAAATATAATGAGATTTCGGTGGTATTTTCAAATTGGTACAGCTTACGTAAATCGTAATATTTTGCGAAATATTTAGGCATCGTCTCAAATATAACAAATTTTATAGCTCCGGTGGAAAAATAACTTTTTTCTTTTGTAAGGCATCCTAATGTACATGTGCATGTACTCATACTTATGTTGATATGTAAGCATGTAAGTAGGTACTTAATATTTAACACAGTAGCACAGTTTTGAGACGTCTGGTCCCTTGAAGGCTTTAAGCGTCTTCTTTTCACTTTTTCGCAATTTTAGTGAGTTATTTGTCAACTTTTGTGTTCATTAACATTTATTTTCAACTTCAGCTCAGTTTAGTTGTAGTAAATTCATTATATTTTTTGTTTTTCAAGTTTTCTTCGAATTTATTTCGCTCCCCATTCAGACACGCACACATCGTCATACCTTTTCGGGAAATCTATTTTTAGACACACACCGAAGGAATAAATAGATACTCCACACATATTTAACTGTGCGTGTGCGTGCCTATGCGTGTGCAGGAGTAATGCATTTTTCCATCATTTTCACCAACACTCACTTCTCCTTTCGCCTTAACTCGCACACACTTTTCTGTACCTAGAAAACTCCCTCCTGCCACTTTTCTTCGCCACACCGCCCGCGCTCTTCACTCCAATTTTCACATCACTTGCTTGCTTGGTCATTACACCGTCTTCTCTGTTATACCCAACAAAATTTTCACGTTCATTTTTTCCACATTTGCTTCAGGAAATTTTCAAAGGAATTTTCCAACAATTTTTTGCTTTACTGAAAATTTCATTTCATTTCAACTTCTTTTTGAGGTTTTCATGTCGAATTTTCTCAAACCAAAAATATCTTTTTGTACACTTTTCACCATTTTGTTTTATTTAAAAATGTATATACCTTTTAAATGATATTTGGTGGGTTGCACAATGCATTCGATTTCTTGCTATACAGCGATACTGGAATTCTCCACATTTGAACACAATTTTTTTAAATGAATTTTTTATGTTTTCTCCACCTCCGTATACACTTTTTCTGCAATTACTACTAAATTTATATATACATTTTTTCTGCTACTTGGCCCTCTGCCTGCGCCTCTTTAGCCCCCTTCTGCTCCACTAGTTTTAGTACAATAGAAAAAAAAATGTGTTATCAACCCAATTGTGCGGCACCGTTAGCCCGATTTTGACGCCGTTTTCCAACTAACTACCCTTAAGAACTGAATTCTAGTTCGGCGAGCCGCTACTGTTATACCCAAAAGTATTGAATTGCTGCACCGTCGTTGTATAGCCGAATCGTGCGAAAAGCCCGTTTAGTGAAAACGTTCGCATTCGTGGTTGAGCTGAAAAACTTATTCACCTAACTACGCGCATGGAGCACACTATCTTCACTCACTAAGTCAAAGCAACAGCAACAAAGATATGTATGTATGTTAGAAGAAGAGTGGAAATTCGCATTAGTCGAAATGAATTCGGTTTGAGCAACAATCGACATAAAGTGGCAACACCATAAACCATTCCAGTACTAACTACACCCAATTACATCCTTAATCTCCCCTACCAGCCCCCGCTTTGTTAGATTGGTGGCAAAGAGCTGGTCAAAATTATGTTACACGCGAGTACACACACGTGATAAATATACTTCATACAAACATACATATGTACGTACACTCACAGTCATCACTCATGTACGCGTACAGAGTACCACTCATCGTATATGTCATTTGGCCATTTGTGTCATGCGCTTCGTTCGCTCGCTCGTCCATTGGTAATGGCACTTGTAATCAATGAAATGTGGCGCCAGCGTATTGCCACAGGACATCAGGCGGTTACATGCTCTCATACTATGCGCTACATACATACATACATACATATGTACTTATTTACTCATATGCAAATTGCAAATTTTAACGATTCACTCACTCACTCTCGCTCATCCAATCGCTCTCGTATTTTTCTAGTCACTTCTCTCTATTCGTATTGCGCTGCTGGCACACATTTGTATTATTTGGGAGGGTGTGAAGTGTGCGGGAGTGCAGGGTTGGGAGTTTTGCTATTTTGTTGTAAATAATACGAAAATTCCATTACAAGTAGAAATAGCGGAACGATAGTAAGTTCATAGCAAATGGCAAATAGCGAATAATAGAAATGTAGAAGCAGCGTGTGAGTATTTCTATTGGAATGTGTGCCGAAAGCTTCATGCTGGCAATGCTGACTGGCATGGGAAATTCTTAAAATTAGAGGAGAAAGTTTAACGGAATTTACGGAACCGGTTATTTGAGTGCAAAACAATTTTCGGTAGAAAAATAATGAAAATCCTGATTTACCCTCAGGCTTAGTTAAATTTTTTTTTTTTTTAATTTTTCGTGACTGATAACAAGATTTAAATTTGGAAAATTAATGTTTGAGATGATTTAAAGACCTAAAACTATTTTTTGTTAAGCCAAAAATAAAACCGACTTCAACTCTTATATAAAAATTAAGGAGTACCGTTTATTTCGTCATGATCCAATGATCAGATCTAAACCATATTAGTATCACACTGGATGTCACTTCGCCTCTCTGGCGATCTAATTATTACTATTTAGGACCAAAAATCAATTACGGTTTCAGTGCAACAATGACAATTTATTAATTTATTTCATTTATATAATTTTTACTACACATACTATATGTATACCAAGGGTTAATTGTAATATCATTCGAGCAACACTTTGAATATTTTTTTGTGATTACCGTTTATACAGATTTTGAGAATTCCAGAATTTGGAACGCCTTGAGGCCTGTCAGAAGTGTTTGCGTTCGAATTTTTCTTAGAAAACTCGATCAAGTTATCATCCACTTCCTCCTCAATTTCAATGTCTAATTCGTCTTCTTCATCGTTTTCTAATGAAGTTTTCTCGATTACTTTTTCTAAAGCCACCTTCGATAAAAATTGTTTTGGTCCTCTCACAGCAACTTGCAGGTAGGGACTAATGATTAAATTAAATTTTTTCCGAATTTCGAACATTGTCCAACCATTCGATTATTCGATTCGAAATTTGGTGGTGAAAATTCGATTCAATTCGAATTTTTTCGAATTTTCAAACAATTTTTTTTACTAAAAATTAAAAAGTTTGTTGGTAAGACTTGTAAGAAGTCAAATTACACAAAGTTCGATATCAAAAATTCGCAATTTTGGAGCTAATATTCGATTGAAGTTCGAATCTCGAATATCGAATTCACCCATCCCTACTAGGGACGTTCCGATACCATCAAGGTATGGATACCTACTCAAATGAGTTTATTCAAATCGCTATTTCGATACTACTTATATGAGCGAACCGAATGTATCTATACCAACTTATATCGATAATTTGTCATCTTTTATATGCAACAAGGCGAAAGTAATTTTCATGCTTTATCTGTAACATACCCTTTGCGATACCTGAGTGGAAGTTCGACCTATCTCGGCAGCCAGTTTCAGTAGAGGTATCGATATATACATTAGAAGTAATGCGATTACTTAGACAAAAAGGTCAACCTTTGAAAGGTTCCAACAAAGCTTTACGGCTACAAAGCATTGCTGGCACTTTGCTGTGGTATCTCTAACTTTGCAGAAATATATATATCCACATTTTAGATTTTGGCGATGCCATTGCTCAAAGCAATTATTTTTCATAAAAACGATGCAATTATTTTCCATAGAAAAATACGGCCGACAAGATATGGCACTTGCGCAAATCGATTCGATACCAAGTAGGCATCGAAACAACGATTCGAGTAAAAAAGTAGTTGGTATCGAAACAAAAGTATCAAGTACATACTCGTATTTACTTGTATCGCAACATTCCTACTTGTAGGTCTTACCGATTTCAGAATCCCGCCGAAGGGTTTGCTTTTTTTCTTGACCGGTGTCTGATAACCACCATTCAAACTCGCAAAAGTTGGGTACAAACAGCATCCTCTTCTGAGATGAGAAGCGAAAGAAAGCGGAAGCAATTTTCGTTAGTACATAGGTAAGCGTTTTTCCAATGCAGTATTACCTTTCTTTAGCCGAAGTGGTGCGCATTTTAAAACTGAAAACAGACAGTTCATTCACCATTTTCTAAAACCAATGCACAAAATTAAAAAAGAACCGTATAAGTCATAATTCCACTTACCGGTTTTAACCAACAGCTTCGAAATCATTCGAAATTTGGCTGCACTAATGTAAAACAATTGAAACACATCGCTTGTGCTCCAAAAGTCTTATATCCATCCATTATTTTATCTCGTGGAAAAAGTGTTAAAAATAGTACTCTCATATTGATCGTCTTGGCTCTCGGAATATTGACAATTTTTTCAAAAATGTTTAAGCGAAAATATCAAATTTTGCGCCGGACTTCGAGCCTTGACACTAAAATGTAAGAATTTTTAAAAACTCCACAGCAATTTGTACAGTGAGCGGAACTTATGTCTTACATTACTTACAAAAATCGATCGCTGATAGTAATTTCACGACACAGCTTCCATGGAACCTATGTGCCGGTTTGGTGAAACTAATGTCCGCGGAAGTTATGTTGAAACCCCGCGGTAACATACATAAAAAAATAAAATATCCCGGCGATGCAGTTGGGTTCGTATAAAGGTGCTCAATTGAACTGCATAAAATTTTCCATATTGGAAAAATGCTGACTTATTCCTTTTGGTAATTGACCGATTCATATACACCGGGAACACTATTAAGCGTAGTTAAATCCTTTTTACTTAGCCATTGAAATTTTTCCATCCCTCTTTGAACTTAGCCCTTTTATTGTGATGGTTCGTGCTCTTGCTTTTATTATCCACTTACGAGTGCTGAATCGCTGTCTTTTAATCAAGCCATACTCATTTATTTACCTATACTTACGACATGACCAAGCCAGCATAGTTGTAATTTTTTTCGGCCAAAATATTACACTCGAGTTGCACAATGCCGAAACCGGGTTTCTTCCCACCCTAATTTGGCAAGGGATGACGGAAGCTATTGTTCTGAAGATGGCTCCTGAAGAGCAATAGCCACAAGCGATATTAATAGATTCGAGCTTAATCATAAGAATACTGGTGTAGTCGTATTTAGAGCAAAGTTCCAGAAACAATAACAATAAACAAGTAACCAATTTCCAAACCAAAGTTTTCTAAAGTGAAAACTGGGCACGGGAATTTCTTTGGTTGGTTGGTTGCAGTGGTTCCTAGTCGCTTCTAGGTTTCAATTAGCGCAATTTTGCGCCATTTGATTCATTTCTCGCGGCGTTTGCTTGTCTAAATACATCCAATGTCGCTTGGTCGAACCATTCTGATTCTCTAATGAATCTACCGATTTCGATTATGGTAGCCCCTAATAATAGCACCACCTGGCCTCAGAATATATTGTTGCTTTACTCTTATATCCGACTCTATTGCCTATGATTTTACTTCCGCTTGGAAGATGCTTGTATCATTCCCCAATCACAGAGATAGAAAAACACCGAGTTCCTCGGCATTTACTTCCTCTCACACACCGAAATCCATCTTGCATCCGTTAGTGTATGTACCTTCTCGATCTGACCCTCCGCCTCTTCTCCCGTCTAATTTGGATTAGAAGAAAATTAGCACGTTACAGCTGAAGCTTAGATTACCTACCTTATAGTATGTTGTCCTACCTAATTGCATTTTATTTATAATCTACTCATGTCCGAAGTACCTGGCCCTCGATTTCATAGCCACTTCTTTCGAGTGGATATCGATAAGGATCAGATTGACGATAGCATTTAGCGCTTCTATCGGGCAGGACTTACTGCACCTGTTACTATTAATCCGGACCCCAGATTCTGCTGAAGATTATCGTGTAAGTATAGTATGCTGTGTAGGCATTCTCACTACGAAATTCGATATTGATTTTCGAATTAAGTTTCCTATCTGGCAAGTCTCTGAAGTAATTTGTGCTGGCGGATAATGCAAGCGTCTTTCCGTCTAGCGACGGTAATCTGAATTCCGGAATTTGTATTTCTATATAGGATAAGTTCTGTCTTGGCTGGGTTTACACTTAGGCTGCCAATCGCAACCTAGACATGTAGCCTTTGCAGGTCTTTTTCAATTATTATGCTAACGTTTGAAAGGAATAGGCCTGTAGCTGCTATTACAACAACATACGCATAAGTCACAACTTTGACATTCCTTTCTTAGGTAGCGGGTCCTATTTATCGGAATATTTTAGCATGTTTTTTTTTTTATTCGAAATATTTAAAGTTTATTTTCCGAAACTTTTAAGGTTTTTCGTGTTAAATTTTTCAAAATATTTCAGGATATTTTTGGAAAATTTTAGACACTTTTCGGAATTTGTCGAAAACCTTTTTACGTGTTTTTTGCGGTATATTTTAGTATGTTTTTTATAATTTCCGGTATTTTTGAAGTATTTCAGGTTTGTTTAGCGAAACTTTTAAAGTTTTTCCTATTAAACTTTTTAGAATATTTGAGGAAGTTTTTAGTTTAGGTTTGTTTTGCGAAACTTTTAAAGTTTTTCGTATTAAACTTTTTAGAATATTTCAGGAAGTTTTTAGGAATTTTTGCTCTTTTTGGAATTTTTTTTCGAAAACTTTTCGGAATTTATCTTGTTTTATTTTTCGGAAAACTTTTGGGTTTTTTTGTGTTTTATTTTTCGAAACGTTTCAGGACCTTTTTTCGGTACATTTCGAGACTATTTAGAAACCTTTCAAGATTTTTTTATTTGTCAGAATATTTCAGGATGTGCTTTAAAAATTTTTTGTGCTTTTTGGGCTTATCGGGAAGCTTTAAATTTTTTTGTGTTTTATTTTTCGGAAAATTTAAGCTTTTTTTTTGGACTCTTCGAAATTTTTGTCGAAACTTTTCGGAGATTTTTCAAGACTCTTCGATTCGAGACGTTTCGGGGGTTTTTTGCGGAACTATTTCGAGTAATTTCAAATGTTGTTTAGGAACTTGTTCCGCAGTTTACCAGTTTTTTTTTATTATTTCACCCATTCAGAGTTTGTTTTTGGAAATGTGCGGAGTTGTTTATGGTTTTTAGAGACTTTTCAAGATTTTTGTTATGATTTTTGGGGAATTTTCCGGTTAAGGTTTATTAGGGATTCTTAACGTTTTCGGGAGTTTTTTGGGAGAGTTCGGGATCTTTAGTGTTTTATTTTTAGAATGTTTTGGGAGTCTTTATGCTTTTAAGACACTTTTCGGGAATTTTCTTATGATTTTTTCGAGAATTTTCCGGTTAAGATTTTTTAGGGATTCTTCGAATTTGAATTTCCACAGGTATTCGGGATATTTTTTTATTTTTATTTTTTGAGGTTTTTGTTTGGCATTTGTTTAGGTTATTTCATGATTTTTTCGTGAGTTTTTTCTAGAACCTTCAGGCACAAAAATATATGTAAAATCTTACTTTACTTTAACGAATGGCAGAAACATAAAATTTGAAAATTTAAAATTATCGAGCGAGTCACCCTAACTCTCTCTGTCGACTGGGTCTCATATGGACTAAACCGTGATAATTGACCTGCATCATAAACCTTAAAGTAAAAACGACACATTTCTTTCGTTTTTGATCGGTGCAAAATATAATTTATGTAAATATATAATTCGATTTTCGAAAACTTCATAAATAAGTTATTTTTAAAATTCAATTTAAGAAATCTACATATATTAATAGCTAACTCTAGCTACATACATAAGAATAACGACGTCAAACATAACCTACTTAATACTACATAAATACATACATTCGAGTATAGAGAAATCTCTGCAATACAAATTAAATATCTTACACGAAAGCGAACTAAATAATAAATAAGCCACTTATTCAGCACACAAGCGCTATAATGTCTAACAGTAAACATTTCGTTTTATCAAATTTAACTTAAGCTCGTATTTCTGCACTAAAATTGCATTTATTTACAAGTGAACTCCTCATAGTTCTCCTCACACACCTCACACTGCACCTGACAGCACCACCTGAACTGGCAACGGCACTGTGTGGTGCGGCGTATCTGATGCGTATTGTAGCCACGCCCACAGCACAGTAGATCACAGCTTTGAGGTCCATGCAAGGTACGATTGCAAAGGCGTCCCGTCGTGCCGAGTGTGCCCAGTTGCACACTGCGCTCGCAATAATTCGGCGACGCCTGGAGATAGACGAGCTCCATACGCTTCGGTACATGAACATGCTTGCCGAAACGATTCTTCCTGCAACACGTAGATAATGTATATCGATAAAATCACAAGCAATGCGCAAAATGATCAATGATCGTACGCCCACACAAGCACACACTCACTCCTTCACATTTCTGTTTACTTACTTGCTTAATACTAATCTCAGTCCATGTTTGCCTTTGACGGCTTGCACGAGTTTGGCTTTGTTGTACTTCCGCATGAGCACTTCGCCGACCTGGCGAAACGGTGGCAGACTCTTCCAACACGTCTTCATTACACACGAACCGCTCACGCCATGGCATTTGCAGTCCGTCTTTAGCAGGTTTTTAACTAGCTGTGCGAAAAAGTATTTAGATGATAAATTGCATTTGCATCAGAATTACTCACTTCCATATAGTATGTATGAATGTATCTATATACTAACCTTCCGGCCAACGCGATTATTATGCAGATTCATGAGACTGCGCGCATCGCCTTCGATTTCGCGTGCATCAAGAAATTTGCGTGCGAACTTCATGCCGAAATCGATGTCGGCCGAACAGCCGCCCCACTTCCAGGGTTGCGTGTCCGACTGCAGTCCACTGGCGTCAAAGTCGGCGCTTGCGCGTCGCACGCTGGTGGGCTTGTGCCGCATATCGCAGCCGCAAAGTGAAATGTTGCCACGCGCACAGGCTGCCGTCACAGAGTGCGCTGCACCGGCGCTAGCGATGGCGTAGGTGAAGGCCGCCTCGCGGGAACCTGCAATAAAATGAAAATTTTATTTTCTTTGCTTTACTCATCGCTAAAGAAAGAGCGCCGTGTTTGCAATGGCCTACCGACAAACATGACGTGCGCAAAAACACCTTCTTGCCAAACTTGTGAGCAGTTCCAGCGATGACCGCGAAACTGATGCTGACACTCATGTGCGCCCATCTGATGACCCTCGCCCAATGCGATCAGTGCGTCGGGCGATTCGCTGCACAGTTGGCGTTGTTGTGGCGTTAGGCCTGGTATGCGGGAACAGAGTATGGATGACGTAAAGCTGGATGCTAATCTAACAGAAAGAAAATAAAAGGATTGAAATTTTAGTTAGTTGGTTGGAGATTTCAGGTGGCTTCAGGATTTCGTCTGCATATCAGAGCTGTGTAAGTGTGAAATCATTTTCAATTTTAAATCAACAATTTTTTTCTATCCAGTTTTCATTACTTATTCTTCGCTTAGGATTGAGGTTTAAAATTTTTGAATTTTCCATTCTCTCAAAGCAGTTATGAATTCACACATCAACATATTCATAGCAAGATTGAAAAAACCAATGCCCAATCAAAAAAAGGTTTAACACTGAATGAGTATTGAAAAGGCTGCAATCTTTTATGTGTGTGCATTCTTTAACTCAGTACCAATCATTAGTTCAAAG